>NW_018408751.1:1342801-1502480 GCF_002113885.1 Mizuhopecten yessoensis | reverse complement strand
ACACAATGATACACATTGACACACAATGATACACATTGACACACAATAATACACATTGACACACTATGATACACATTGACACACAATGATACACAATGATAAACATTGACATACAATGATACACAATGATACACATTGATACACAATGATACACATTGACACACAATGATACACATTGACACACAATAATACACATTGACACACAATGATACACAATGATACACATTGACACACAATGATACACATTGATACACAATGATACACAATGATTCACATTGACACACAATGATACACATTGACACACAATGATACACATTGACACACAATGATACACATTAATACACAATGATACACAATGATACACAATGATACACATTGATACAATATGATACACATTGATACACAATGATACACAATGATTCACATTGACACACAATGATACACAATGATACACAATGATACACATTGAGACACAATGATACACAATGATACACATTGACAAACAATGATACACATTGATACACAATGATACACAATGATTCACAATGATACACAATGATACACAATGATTCACATTGACATACAATGATACACATTGACACACAATGATACACATTGATACACAATGATACACAATGATACACAATGATTCACATTAACACACATTGACACACAATGATACACAATGATACACATTGATACAAAATGATACACATTGACACACAATGATACACATTGACACACAATAATACACAATGATACACATTGATACACAATGATACACAATGATCCCCAATGATTCCCATTAACACACATTGACACACAATGATACACATGATACACATTGATACAAAATGATACACATTGACACAGAATGATACACATTGACACACAATAATACACAATGATACACATTGATACACAATGATACACAATGATTCACATTAACACACATTTACACACAATGATACACAATGATACACATTGATACACAATGATACACAATGATACACAATGATTCACATTAACACGCATTGACACACAATGATACACAATGATACACATTGACACACAATAATACACATTGACACAATGATACACATTGACACACTATGATACATATTGACACACAATAATACACATTCGCACACTATGATACATTTTGACACACAATGATACATATTGACACACAATGATACACATTGGCACACAATGATACACATTGGCACACTATGATACATTTTGACACACAATGATACATATTGACACACAACGATACATATTGACACACAATGATACACATTGGCACACTATGATACATTGTGACACACAATGATACATATTGACACACTATGATACACATTGGCACACGATGATACATTTTGACACACAATGATACATATTGACACACTATGATACACATTGGCACACGATGATACATTTTGACACACAATGATACATATTGACACACAATGATACATATTGACACACTATGATACATATTGGCACACTATGATACATATTGACACACAATAATACACATTGGCACACTATGATACACATTGACACACTCTATGATACATTTTGACACACAATGATACATATTGACACACTATGATACATATTGGCACACTATGATACATTTTGAGACACAATGATACACATTGGCACACTATGATACATTTTGAGACACAATGATACACATTGGCACACTATGATACACATTGACACACTATGATACATTTTGACACACAATGATACATTTTGAGACACAATGATACACATTGGCACACTATGATACACATTGTCACACTATGATACACATTGACAGATACACAATGATACACATTGGCTCACTATGATACACATTGGCACGCTATGATACATATTGACACTCTTCGATACATTTTGACTCACAATGATACATATTGACCCACAATGATACACATTGGCTCACTATGATACACATTGACACACCATGATACATATTGACACACAGTGATACATATTGACACACAAATGATACACATTGATACACAATGCTACACAATGATTCACATTGACACACAATGATTCACATTGACACACAATGATACATATTGACACACTATGATACACATTGGCACACTATGATACATATTGACACACTTCGATACATTTTGACACACAATGATACATATTGACACACAATGATTCACATTGACACACAATGATACACATTGACACACTATGATACACATTAATACACTATGATACACATTGACATCATACGATACACGTTGATACACAATGATACATATTGACACACTATGAACACATTGGCACACTATGATACAAATTGACACACAATGATTTACATTGACACACAATGATTCATATTGACACACAATGATACACATTGATACACAATGATACACAAGGATTCACATTGACACACAATGATCCACATTGACACACAATGATACACATTGACTCACAATGATACACATTGACACACTATGATACACATTGGCACGCTATGATACATATTGACACACTTCGTTACATTTTGACACACAATGATACACATTGATAAACATTGATACACAATGATACACAAGGATTCACATTGACACACAATGATCCACATTGACACACAATAATACACATTGACACACAATGATACACATTGGCACACTATGATACACATTGGCACACTATGATACATATTGACACACAATGATACATATTGATACACAATGATACACATTGACACACTATGATACATATTGATACACAATGATACACATTGACACACAATAATACACATTGACACACAATGATACACATTGGCACACTATGATACACATTGACACACAATGATACACATTAACACACAATATTACACATTGACACACAATGATACACATTGACACACAATAATACACATTGACACACAATTATACACATTGGCACACTATGATACACATTGACACACTATGATACATATTGACACACTATGATACATATTGACACACTATGGTACACATTGACACACTATGATACACATTGACACACTTTAATGCACATTGATACACTATGATACGCATTGATACACCATGATACACATTGACACACTATGATACGCATTGACACACATTGACACACTATGATACACATTGATACACTATGATACACATTGACATCATACGATACACGTTGATACACAATGATACATATTGACACACAATGATACATATTGACACACTATGATACACATTGACACACTATGATACACATTGACACACTATGATACACATTGACATACTATGGTACACATTGACACAATAGGATACACATTGACACAGTATGATACACATTGACACACTATGATACACATTGACACACTATGATACACATTGACACACTATGATACACATTGACACACTATGATACACATTGACACACTATGATACACATTGACACACTTTGATACACATTGACACACTATGATACACATTTACACACTTTGATACACATTGACACACTATTATACACATTGACACACTTTGATACACATTGACACACTATGATACACATTGATACACTATGATACACATTGACACACTTTGATACACATTGACACACTATGATACGCATTGACACACTATAAAACCCATTAGCACACTCTGCTGGCAGTGGCAATAAGATAATATGATTCTAATCGAGAACGTTAAACTATAATATACCCTGCTTTGGACTGACAATAATAGAATGTACCCCACAAAGAAATCGGTGAAGTGTCGAAAACAACCCAGTGTAAACTAGAGATCGGTCGGAGTGATGTCGACAGATGTTATCGGTCCTCTGTGTAACTGTTCTGTCCTGTGATGACGCTGACAAGTAACAGTTGGCGGCCTTCTTAAGTCGGATATAAACGCATTGCTACATGCGTCTTAGAAAGGTTATTTACCTTATGTGAGGGCATACAAATAGGTATTTCAGTTATTACACAGAACGACTGTGTTTATAGAGATGTGATCTTTATAATATTGTGTTAACAAGTCTCTGTCGATATGATACCCTACCAGTGTTGAATAAGGGTTTAGTACTGGAGTGACATAATATCAAACAGTTGACCGCTATATTATCAGATGTTTGACCAGCTGTCCGTCATCAGATAGATTTAACCTTCCCGCCATCAGATAGATTTGACCCGCCTGCCATCGAAGAGTTTGGACTGGCCGCAGTCAGGGAGGTTTTAGGACCTGTCCAATGTACAGGCATCAACAAAGGTAGGTACGGTTAGTTTGAAGGGCTTTGAGGTATCCTTTGATTCGGCATTATTACAGAGGTGGAACGTCAGCGATTCGTGAAAAGTATATTTAAGTTAGCATTGTTTATATCGCTAACAACAAGCACTGTTCAATCCATATATTTACATACGAAAAAGTAATAATCGAATTGTGATTTCAACGTAATCTGATAACACAGGTTGTATGTGTGATCGACCTCCAGTTTATATGACTTCAAATGTATTCACTGTGCTATTAAAAGCAGAAAACTAAGAACCACAATGTTGCTGATTTAAAAACAATAACCAGACTATTTTTTTCGTACTATTTGTGAAAAATTTGTGTAGCATCCGATCTATTCTCAAACATATAACTTAACGGTGCTGATGACTTTACAGATACATTTCATTGCATCTATATATACGTCATCAATGAATGACGTACATATAGATGAGACCCAATAAGGCAGAGTGAGCTAGGAGACTCGCTCGGATTTACCCAACAACTCAATAAGGTAGAGAGAGCTAAGTGACACGTTCAGATTTACCCCACAACCGAATAAGGCAGAGTGAGCTAGCAGACTCGCTCAGATTTACCCCACAACTCAATAAGGCAGAGAGATCTAACGGTATCGCTCAGATTTACCCCACAACCCAATCAGGCAGAGTGAACTAGCAGACTCGCTCAGATTCACCCCACAACCCAATAAGGCAGAGTGAACTAGCAGACTCGCTCAGATTCACCCCACTACCCAATCAGGTAGAGTGAACTAGCAGACTCGCTCAGATTCACCCCACAACCCAATCAGACAGAGTGAGCTAGCAGACTCGCTCAGATTTACCCTACAAACCAATAAGGTAGAGTGAGCAAGCAGACCCGCTCAGATTTACCAAACAACCCGTTTAGGAAAACTGAGCTTACAGACTGGCTTATATTTACCCCGCAACCAAGACAGGTTTCTTGATTCCTAACTCCATTGAAGTTTATCAAACTCTAACAGGTTATTTTTAAATTACAGAGAACACTCGGTAAAATAAGCTAACTCAAGTAAGAGAGCACGATAGCAAGCTGTTACTAATGAGGGGACCTCCATTTGTCTCAGTGTGTGTATTATTTTGTACATAGTATGGGTGGTTGACACTGGTCAAGTATTTAGATGAAATGTCAGACTACCCAGATATTAATTTATTCTATTTTGCACAACAGCAATACTACATGTATAAGCTTGCACTTCGATTACTAAACTTTACCCCGCTTCCCATAAGACCCACGTGACATCTTTGTTTCTCTCTCTCTCTCTCTCTCTCTCTCGTATGCTGATCAGACTTATCTGAGGTACGAAATGTATATATTACAAATATAGCGGCTTTTTCTGCTCAGCCAGCTGTTACGTACAGGTGAAGATAAAGGAATATTGATA
This sequence comes from Mizuhopecten yessoensis, assembly GCF_002113885.1. Taxonomy (NCBI): domain Eukaryota; kingdom Metazoa; phylum Mollusca; class Bivalvia; order Pectinida; family Pectinidae; genus Mizuhopecten; species Mizuhopecten yessoensis. Next base: position 1,496,786 of record NW_018408751.1, on the reverse strand, counting down.
CCGAATCTTTTATTACTTAATAGACTTTACGTTCTATCAGGTAACCAGATAAGTTTCGTGCAGAACATATATACTTAGAACAAAACAAACCGAATAAAATCAAAACTATAATTCTGGTTTTGCTTAATGTGGGGAAAAACTGTTACAGAAAATATCCTATTAATTGCACCATGACACGCTAGGGAGTATTTGGCACACTATGATACACATTGACACACTAATCTTTGTTTCGATAGGTAGCTAATCACAATTAGGGGTGATTAGACACGCTAGGGAGTATACGTAGCGGATCACAATTAGGGGTGATTAGACACTCTAGGAAGATAGGTAGCTAATCACAATTAGGGGTGATTAGACACGCTAGGGAGTATATGTAGCGGTTCACAATTAGGGGTTTAGACACGCTAGAGAGTATACGTAGCGGATCACAATTAGGGATGATAAGACACGCTAGGGAGTATAGGTAGCGGATCACAATTAGGGGTGATAAGACACGCTAGGGAGTATACGTAGCGGATCACAATTAGGTGTGATAAGACACTCTAGGTAGTATACGTAGCGGATCACAATTAGGGGTGTTTGACACGCTAGGGAGTAGCGGATCACAATTAGGGTTGATAAGACACGCTAGGGAGTATACGTAGCGGAGCACAATTAGGGGGGATAAGACACGCTAGGGAGTATAGGTAGCGGATCACAATTAGGGGTGATAAGACTCGCTAGGGAGTATACGTAGCGGATCACAATTAGAGGTGATAAGACACGCTAGGGAGTATACGTACCGGATCACAATTAGGGGTGATTAGACACGCTAAGGAGTAGCTGATCACAATTAGGGGTGATAAGACACGCTGGGGAGTATACGTAGCGGATCACAATTAGGTGTGATAAGACACTCTAGGTAGTATACGTAGCGGATCACAATTAGGGGTGTTTGACACGCTAGGGAGGAGCTGATCACAATTAGGGGTGTTTGACACGCTAGGGAGGAGCTGATCACAATTAGGGGTGTTTGACACGCTAGGGAGTATACGTAACGGATCAAAATTAGGGGTGATTAGACACGCTAGGGAGTATACGTAGCGGTTCACAATTAGGGGTGATAAGACACGCTAGGGGGTATACGTAGCGGATCACAATTAGGGGTGAGAAGACACGCTAGGGAGTATACGTAGCGGAGCACAATTAGGGGTGATAAGACACGCTAGGGGGTATACGTAGCGGATCACAATTAGGGGTGATCAGACACGCTAGGGAGTAGCTGATCACAGGTGATAAGACACGCTAGGGAGTATACGTCGCGGATCACAATTAGGGGTGATTAGACACTCTGGGGAGTAGCTGATCACAATTAGGGGTGTTTGATACGCTAGGGATTATACGTAGCGTATCACAATTAGGGGTGATAAGACACGCTAGGGACTATACGTAGCGGATCACAATTAGGGGTGATAGGCTAGGGAGTATAGGTAGCGGATCACAATTAGGGGTGATTAGACCCGCTAGGGAGTATATGTAGCGGTTCACAATTAGGGGTTTAGACACGCTAGAGAGTATACGTAGCGGATCACAATTAGGGGGGATTAGACACTCTAGGGAGTAGCTGATCACAATTAGGGGTGTTTGATACGCTAGGGAGTATACGTAGCGTATAGACACGCTAGGGAGTATACGTAGCGGAACACAATTAGGGGCGATAAGACACGCTAGGGAGTATACGTAGCTTACAATTAGGGGTGATTAGACACGCTAGGGGGTATACGTAGCGGATCACAATTAGGGGTGTTTGACACGCTAGGAAGTAGCTGATCACAATTAGGGGTGATTAGAAACACTAAGGAGTAGCTGATCACAATTAGGGGTGAGATTAGACACGCTAGGGAGTAGCTGATCACAATTAGGGGTGACTAGAAACACTAAGGCGTAGCTGATCACAATTAGGGGTGATTAGAAACACTAAGGAGTAGCTCTAGAGAGTATACGTAGCGGATCACAATTAGGGGTGTTTGACACGCTAGGGAGGAGCTGATCACAATTAGGGGTGTTTGACACGCTAGGAAGTTTAGGGGTGATAAGACACGCTAGGGAGTATTCGTAGCGGATCACAATTAGGGTTGATAAGACACGATAGGGAGTATACGTAGCGGATCACAATTAGGTGTGATAAGACACTCTAGGTAGTATACGTAGCGGATCACAATTAGGGGTGTTTGACACGCTAGGGAGTATACGTAGCGGATCCCAATTAGGGGTGATAAGACACGCTAGGGAGCATACGTAGCGGATCACAATTAGGGGTGATAGGCTAGGGAGTATAGGTAGCGGATCACAATTAGGGGTGTTAAGACACGCTAGGGAGTATACGTAGCGGGTCACAATTAGGGGTGATAAGACACGCTAGTGAGTATACGTAGCGTATCACAATTAGGGGTGATAAGACACGCTAGTGAGTATACGTAGCGGATCACAATTAGGGGGGATTAGACACTCTAGGGAGTAGCTGATCACAATTAGGGGTGATTAGAAACACTAAGGAGTAGCTGATCACAATTAGGGGTGATTAGACACGCTAGGGAGTATACGTAGCGGATCACAATTAGGGGTGATAAGACACGCTATGGAGTATACGTAGCGGATCACAATTAGGGGTGTTTGACACGCTAGGAAGTAGCTGATCACAATTAGGGGTGTTTGATACGCTAGGGAGTATACGTAGCGTATCACAATTAGGGGTGATAAGACACGCTAGGGAGTATACGTAGCGGATCACAATTAGGGGTGATAAGACACGCTATGGAGTATACGTAGCGGATCACAATTAGGGGTGATCAGACACGCTAGGGAGTAGCTGATCACAATTAGGGGTGATTAGACACGCTAAGGAGTAGCTGATCACAATTAGGGGTGATTAGACACGCTAGGGAGTATACGTAACGGATCACAATTAGGGGTGATAAGACACGCTAGGGAGTATACGTAGCGGATCACAATTAGGGGTGATAAGACACGCTAGGGAGTATACGTAGCGGATCACAATTAGGGGTGATAAGACACGCTAGGGAGTATACGTAGCGGATCACAATTAGGGGTGATAAGACACGCTAGGGAGTATACGTAGCGGATCACAATTAGGGGTGATAAGACACGCTAGGGAGTATACGTAGCGGATCACAATTAGGGGTGATAAGACACGCTAGGGAGTATACGTAGCGGATCACAATTAGGGGTGATAAGACACGCTAGGGAGTATACGTAGCGGATCACAATTAGGGGTGATAAGACACGCTAGGGAGTATACGTAGCGGATCACAATTAGGGGTGATAAGACACGCTAGGGAGTATACGTAGCGGATCACAATTAGGGGTGATAAGACACGCTAGGGAGTATACGTAGCGGATCACAATTAGGGGTGATAAGACACGCTAGGGAGTATACGTAGCGGATCACAATTAGGGGTGATAAGACACGCTAGGGAGTATACGTAGCGGATCACAATTAGGGGTGATAAGACACGCTAGGGAGTATACGTAGCGGATCACAATTAGGGGTGATAAGACACGCTAGGGAGTATACGTAGCGGATCACAATTAGGGGTGATAAGACACGCTAGGGAGTATACGTAGCGGATCACAATTAGGGGTGATAAGACACGCTAGGGAGTATACGTAGCGGATCACAATTAGGGGTGATAAGACACGCTAGGGAGTATACGTAGCGGATCACAATTAGGGGTGATAAGACACGCTAGGGAGTATACGTAGCGGATCACAATTAGGGGTGATAAGACACGCTAGGGAGTATACGTAGCGGATCACAATTAGGGGTGATAAGACACGCTAGGGAGTATACGTAGCGGATCACAATTAGGGGTGATAAGACACGCTAGGGAGTATACGTAGCGGATCACAATTAGGGGTGATAAGACACGCTAGGGAGTATACGTAGCGGATCACAATTAGGGGTGATAAGACACGCTAGGGAGTATACGTAGCGGATCACAATTAGGGGTGATAAGACACGCTAGGGAGTATACGTAGCGGATCACAATTAGGGGTGATAAGACACGCTAGGGAGTATACGTAGCGGATCACAATTAGGGGTGATAAGACACGCTAGGGAGTATACGTAGCGGATCACAATTAGGGGTGATAAGACACGCTAGGGAGTATACGTAGCGGATCACAATTAGGGGTGATAAGACACGCTAGGGAGTATACGTAGCGGATCACAATTAGGGGTGATAAGACACGCTAGGGAGTATACGTAGCGGATCACAATTAGGGGTGATAAGACACGCTAGGGAGTATACGTAGCGGATCACAATTAGGGGTGATAAGACACGCTAGGGAGTATACGTAGCGGATCACAATTAGAGGTGATTAGACACGCTAGGGAGTATACGTAGCGGATCACAATTAGGGGTGATAAGACACGCTATGGAGTGTACGTAGCGGATCACAATTAGGGTTGTTAAGACACGCTAGGGAGTATACGTAGCGGATCACAATTAGGGGTGATTAGACACGCTAGGGAGTGTACGTAACGGATCACAATTAGGGGTGATAAGACGCTAGGGAGTATATATATGTAGTTCATCCCAATAAGGGACCGCTAGTGACGTCATTAGTAATACCCAAAACGGTTTCCGGAAAGGAAGGAGTACAATTGATCATCTTTCGTCAATTACAAGAATACTAGAATCGTGTATAAAAAAGAAACAGTCTACCTTTGTAGCATTGACTTCGTCGATTTTTCAGAAAGCGTATGACCGGAAAGACAGACGGTTATTACGGACAATTTAGTTTGGTGATATTGGCATCAGTGACAATTTTATCTGTGTAATGCATAGTTTGTATTCTAACGTTAGGGGTTGTGTCCGTGTGCAGTGTCTAGTCCGGATTAAAACAGGGCTGTTTATTATCGGCCATCATGTTCAACTTATTTATCAATGATCTTGCCATTTAATTATCAGCAACAGGAAAAGGTGTCAAAATGGATGATGAGACTATTGTAAGCTTAGTGTACGCAGACGATTTAGCGCTGATCGCAGAAAATTGTGAGGATCTCCAATGTTTATTTAACGTACTGTCAGACTGGTGTCTTACTAATCGTATGGTTGTCAACGGAAGTAAAACGAAAGTTGTGCATTTCCGGAATGCGGCTATCGCCCGGTCTCAGTATTTACTTCATTGTGGTGATTTGCCGACATCGATTGACTATTGCTAACGGATACGCTGGATTACGCGGTAACGGCCAAATGTGTAGCTCAATCCGCTAGCCGTGTTTTAGGTTTACTTATCTCTAGGTTCAAAGCCGCCGGAGGGCTTCCATAATTAACGTTTATACTACTCTCCGATACCATGGTGTGGTCAACCATAAGTTATGGGGCGGCTATATGGGGAACACAGGATCATTCGTGTACTAATGCCGTGCAGAATCGGGCTGGACGCTTCTTTTGGGGTGTTGCTGCAGTGGCTGGTGAGATGGCCTGGGAGCCAACAACAGTAAGGCAATGGAAGTGTGTGGTTTCCCATTGGTATAGGCTTAGTAATATGGATAATTCACGTATCAATTATCGCGTCTTCCAGTGGTGTCGGATAATCTCGAACCGGAGTTTTAGGAACTGGCATTTTAGATTTTTAAAAACATTAAAGGAACTTGACCTCATCAACGTTCATGATGCGATGAGGTATTCTAAAATCGAAGCATGTAATATGATCCAGGAAGCTATGATGAACATTTATAAAAAAAAAGTGGTTACATCTTTTACGGAAACCATTGGTCAACGTAGAATGAGAAAATAAGCTTCGAATATGTGTGAACTATATGTGAAGTTGCCTCTTACTGGAGGCCAACGTATACGTAGCGCACTCGCTAAATTAAGATGTGGGGTAGCTCCACTGCGCCTCGAAACCGGAAGATATGAAAACCTACTCGTGATGGACAGAACATGTAGATTTTGTGTAGACCAGATATAGAGGATGAGGAACACACACTTACTAGAGGTCCGGTTTTTGATGATATACGTGATATTTGATATGATATAGCTATAGAAACTGATAGTGATTTTATGAATTTTAATTATGAGGAGAAGCTACACTTTGTTTTATCAAATGAGAACTGTGCTAAATATAGTGCCAAAGCTCTAGCAGCTATTCTTAAACGTCGTAATAATGTTATATATCATTGATTATTGTACATTGAAGTTTGAAATTTCAATATAATGTTATGGCATGTATTAGCTTCTCTCTCTTATAGCCTTTTAAAGTGAAGTGCTTTTACATGCATTTAACCTATTTTAGTCGCTCGTAATTCTTTTAGAGTGGCTTTCGTCATATCTGTTATGTATAGTTTACTGTATCGTTGTATATATGTATGCGGAAGGTGAGACTCAAATAAACTATCTGCATCACGGTATGAAGTAGATAGAGTATTTGATAAACCGGAAGCAGAGATCACGTTATAGTTCCCTGTGGTAGCTAATTCATTATTAGATCGACACACAAGATATGCTACAATCCCCTATTGTATGATAGACTATAACCGAGGCAAAGAATTAAAAAAACGAAGCACTAAAACATCCCCAAAATTAACTCAATCAGCAGTTTCTATTTTCTGGAACAACCTTACAGAAGTGTGAGGTAGGTTGAACTTGCAATGAAATAAAAACAATCAGTCCTTTTCATTACGGTGATTTTCAATTGAATTACTGTAATTATGATGACTAGAAATAGCCTTATGAAATAATAATAATAATAACACACAATCAGGCGCGTAACAACCTATGTAGCAAAAAAGCCCGGGCTTACACATCATTTTTGACAAAATAAAAATAAAATAAACGCAACATAGACTATATGATATAAAATATTAAAAAGCAATGACAGATGTTTTGTATCTGCTATAAAGACCGCCAACTAAAATGCTTCGTTGCAATCAAAGTCTCTAACAAATGTAGCACTGAGGGTAGCATATTCGTTCGGCATGGTAACCAGTATATCGGTTCTTATGTACATAACGTTAAACTATTCCTAGTGCTAGCTTGTGATACAAGTCTCATATCTCTGCGCAACCGGAGTCACAGTCGCGAGGAGAAACGTCACACTCTTACAACAAGTATCCCAAAATCCACATAATTTTAGAATTTTCTTTTCCGTGGAATAATGTTACCGAACACCATAATAGAACTGGCGTAGATGAGTACCAATCCCTTCGTACCCAAAAAGAAGCAAAATATTTGTAAAATAATAGGGGAAAATGATATTTTCTTGCTTTAAAATGGCCATTAAAACTGATGCCAGAACAAGGGAGAACGAGTCTCATGTGTTCTAGAAAACAAAATTCTCCTGGGGGAGACCCCCCAGACCCCCACCAATGGGAGGCAGAAAACCCCCTCCCATACCCTCCCCCTCCTCGCGCTACGCGCTTCGGGGTGCTACCTTCGGCAGCACACTTCATCGTTGGGCTTACACATTGAAAACCCGTTTGTTACGCCCCTGACAATGATTTAATATAGCGCCCTATGTAGCTAGAAAAGGCCACTCTAAAGCGCTTAACAGTACATAGATATACAATGTATACAATCAATACAAATAGCATTTATGCTATAAATCTCCATCACGATCATCCTATCACGACTGAAGCTAGTTTTTTGGATAAATATACATCAAGAACAACAAAGAATAAAATATGTCCAGTAAATGTCATTTTATTAAATGACGAATAACATGGCAGACATGGATAACAACAATGTCAACCATGTTGCATAAACATATTTACAAACATAAACAATATCTTAAATATATATCAAAAAGGTGGAGCACGAGAATACGCCAATTAAAAATAGAATGTGAAGCTAAAATTTGCATGGGTTGGATGTGGGACAAAGAAATTCCGAGCAATACTTTCACCTTGTAAATTTTATGTTAATATCACATGACGTTAATCTGGATATCTGATTGGCTGATTGCCTTGACATATACATGTAATCAGTATGGGTGTACTCGATTTACTTCGAACCGTATGACCCTGAATCTTTCAGCTTCACATCTTACTCGTAATTATATAGACGATTAAAACATACAATATTCCGATCTACAACATTAATGTATTTATTGGTATAAATTGTATTTATGCTATAAATCTCCGTCACGATCATCCGATCACGACTGAAGCTAGTTTTTTGGATAAATATACATCAAGAACAACAAAGAATAAAATATGTCCAGTAAATGTCATTTTATTAAATGACGAATAACATGGCAGACATGGATAACAACAATGTCAACCATGTTGAATAAACATATTTGCATTTAGAGATTAATCAATACAATTTTGAGGAATTCGCAGGAGCTTCCTTATCAGGCGTTAATTACTAGTCCTATGCCACCTGGCTAATATCTCCCTATGTGTGTATGCGTTCTGTTTGTGGTGGAACCGTGGCTCCAACGGTATCATTTATAGTACCACCTGACTTGAATGCTACAGCAAATAAAGAGTAAACCAAAGAATTGTGAGGGAAATGGGTTGTTATCTCCGTAGGCTGTCATTCTGTAGGTTGAGAGTTACAGTATTCATTCGCTTGAAAGTAAGAAGTCCTGATCTTACCTTAACTTTTACCAACCAGTCAGTTTGGTCCCTCTGATCTAAATATTGTTAGGTGTTAATAACCAACTGCATTCATCCTTTAAGTAGTACCCCAGACGTAAGAGAGAGTGAAAATAAAAACAAATCGGGGCCTAACTTCTTCCTTAAGGTTCTCAGTATTTTAGGCAATTATATGATTTATATTAGATTTTTACGGGGATATAAACGCACGATAAACAATAAAATTGGAAGTTATCGTTATCTCGAGTTTATCAAAACGCAAATATCGCAAGATCTTTCCATATTATTCAATTATAGCCTTTAGCTAAGGTCGATACCTGGATTATCAACCCGAGAAAACATATATTAATCGAGGACGCAAATATTAACCAAGGACGCAGTCCGAGATCAATATATCTTTTCCGGTTGATAATTCCAGTTATCAACCGAAGTTAAAGGCTACATTTGTTTTATTATTTTCAAAATAGTGATGTAAGCAAGCTACGAAAGTGGGACGGTGCGTTCGTTTGCAGACACGTCATAATTCTATATTTAGAAACACTCAGTCTTTCTAAAAAAATCACTGGCTCCAAGTCAATATCGGATTTTATCGGTGGATACGTGATGCACTTCTAGCCAATCACTTGTCGGGCATTATATGAAAAAACAAAATCCCAAATATTTTCGGGAATTAAATCGAAAACATATATTCCGATATAAAAGGGGTTACATGAAGCGGTTATTACCTTTCCTACTCCTAGAATACATTGTTCATGACACAACTTGTTTGTAATATATTCTAGATGATGACGTCATACGGTAACTGTACAGACGATGTTCTATGGACCTTGGAGACAATTGGAGGTTGCGCCTCGGGAGACACAGGGGGACTAGGGGTCGTGTTTGGAGTTGTCTGTATCCCACTGTGGACCTTTTCACAGCTCGCGTGCGTAGTCGTCATTAGCGACACAGCGTAACGGTTTGATGAAATCTAATTTCCACCCTGTATCAATCCCCATTATATTTATGATACGTTAAATATCCCTATCCAAATGCACTGTGTTTTGTCGTATATACAGTAACCTCCCCTTAACTTCGTTTTGGATATACATGTACATATGTACGTTTAGCTCAGTTGGGCCAGGACACTCTATCTGGCCCGGGTTACTTTAACGTGGTAAGAGTTAATCAACGGTTAAGGGCAGTAAGCGTACAGCAAAATCAAGAGCATCCTACATCATTTTACTGCCATACAGACCAAAACCTGGAGGATTTATTTCGTTTTCAAATTTCTTCATATTGGCAACAATTACAATTTTTCATTAACCACTGATTAAAGTAAATCAACATTTGAACAACTGCGGCCTGAAGTTCGGGGCTAGAACTCCAGGCTAGTCATACGGAATTTTACACTCAAATCACTGCTGATTAAATTATTTGAATTGAAATTTGAACAACTGAAAATAATAGTTAAAAGTGTTCTCTGGTTAATAAAACCTCCCTGATCTCCCATCAACATTGACCATTGTCAAGAGTAAATAATATCGGGAATAATATCTGACTGAACAACATTGATAATCATTAACATCACCTTCTCAAATATATCATTTTTAATCAGAAAATTTATAAATGTGATTTGCATAATAAAATGTGAACTGAATCTAGCCTCTCGAGGTCGTTCATTTACGTTCACCATCCGGGTACTTTCGTCACTCGGGCACGTCCGTGTTATTCGGGTACGTCCGTCACTCGGGGCTGTTCATTACTCATATTTTCTTCTGGAATCTTTTTTGCATGCATTTTAGCAGATGTGATTTTCATGCTACCTAGCTACGCTGTTAATGAAATATTTCACTGTTGTCACTACAAGTTGCTTCCCTTTGTCCAGTGAACTCGACAAATTATTTGAGTAGCACTGTAATAATAGTTAAGTCTCAAATACACCTTCCCTGACGCCTTGATTCTTGATTCGAACCCGCGCCTACCAGCTATATCTCGTATCTTACAACAAATTGTATTTCTTCTATTTCAGTCTGTATTTGATATATTGTCAGCCGGACGGTAAAGCCAGTAAAACAGGTACAAGTCACGTGACCTGCATCGTCGTATTTCATTGGGTAGCTGATGTTCTCAGTTTGTTCGGTTGTATTATGACGCATCAATTACCCTTACAGGTATATATAGTACAGTGTTACAGTACAATGTAATACTACAATATTGTACCGAAATATTAGCATACAATGTTATAATACAATGTCATAATACAATGTCATAATACAATGTTACACTACAGTTTTATAATACAATGTTATAATACAATGTTATAATACAATGTAATACTACAATATTGTACCGAAATATTATCATACAATGTTTTACTACAGTGTTACACTACAGTGTTATAATACAATGTTATAATACAATGTTATGATACAATGTTATAATACAATGTCATAATACAATGTCATAATACAATGTTACACTACAGTTTTATAATACAATGTTATAATACAAAGTAATACTACAATACTGTACCGAAATATTATCATACAATGTTTTATTACAATGTTACACTACAGTGTTATAATGCAATGTTATACAATGTTATATTACAGTATTATACTAAATGATATACTACAATGTTATATTACAGTATTATACAACGTTCAACTACAATGTTATACTGCAATGTAATCACTCAATGCTATACTACAATGTTATACTACAATATAATGTTTTAATTAATGTAAACTTTATTGATTATGTAGGATAAATATCTTAGACTGTTTAAAACGTAAAATAAAACTCGTTTAGATACTAACAATGTTAACTTGGTATATGGTGGGGTCGGAATGAAGAAATGCCTACGATTTGATTCCAAAGAGATGTGATAGGAAATCATAATAGAAGATAACCGGTAATATACCTGAAACACCTGATATTAATGAACGCCCGAGATTGAACGCTTCTGTTAACTGAGATCTAGTATTGATGTGGTTAAGCTGACATAGTACGACGTGTTTGTGTTTCAGACGTATTACGCCCTTACATCAGCCAGTGTTCATTTCCTCGCCATCGTACCGGCCATGTTGTCGAGTAGAAGGACTCGTCGTAGCGATAAGGGTAAGGACAAACTCACAATATTCCAGCAGAATGATCCGACAGTGGAAGAACAGTAATCGACATTAATAATAGAACACGCGCCTCAGCCACAAAGCGGACGAAGTAGAGCAACACAAATTATAAGAGGTTGGCTAGCCAAATATTGTTTATAATGAGAATTGAACACGGAACGTGTATCAAATTTAAGTTATATTTAAGGTACCAACGTCTATATTCATTCTAAATAGGTACAATGTATTTCCATTCGGCAATTTAGCCTGGAAAGCCACTCATGTCCATTCTTTTATCGAATATCTAAATATCTTGGGGGGGAAAATGGGGACCTAACTATGAGACATACTGAAAATGCATTCAACAATAAAGTTAATTGTAGACCTTGTCAATTGGGGGGCTGAAATGTGGCACATTGACCCATTTTCTGTTCAATGCGATTTGCGCTAGTTTCTGTTTAACGTTAATACCCTCTTTACACAGGATGGTGACCTTTTGGTCTCCCTTGTGCGACTATAAACTGGCTAGTTGGTCGTTTGAGGCTCAAAGGAGGCCGATAGGTCTCTGGATCCGCCACTGTGGGCATGAAACAGTTTAATATTTTTACATTGCTTTTCATAATGGGGAACATTATGCAATAGATTACCACTAATATCTTTTAATGGTTAATGTTTAAGAGGTATGGTTAACGTGTTTTTTCAGATATGGGTGAGACAACGTTCAACTGCAAATGTTTACGACACTGTTGTATGACACAGTCCTCGTGTACCGCGGCCATGTCCATTCTCTCCGCTGTTTCCTTGGTTACTGTTACCATGCTACAGACGCCGTGGTACAAGTCAGCCGTAAAACGACACGACACGCCTAGCAACGGAGGAAATATTCACTCACAGGTATATACTTAAAAAGGACTAAGTTAATATAATTTGATAATACATTTATCTGCAGCGGGTAAACAAATGACAACATAAATGAACAAGTTCTCTAATATAGTCTGAACCTGCGACATTCTCCTATTATACTCCGTACACACTGGATTATCAAGGTTTACCTGAACACTCCGGACTAGCGATATTTACCGGTACACCCGGGTTATCAAGGTTTACCTGAACAGTCTGGTCTGGCGATATTTACCGGTTCACACCGGGCTATAAAGGTTTACCTGAACACTCCGGTCTAGCGATATTTACCGGTACACACCGGGCTATCAAGGTTTACCTGTACACATCGGACTAGCGATATTTACCGGTACACACTGGGCTATCATGGTTTTTCTGTACATTTCGGACTAGCGATATTTACCGGTACACACTGGGTTATCAAGGTTTACCTGTACAATTCGGACTAGCAATATTTACCGGTACACACTGGGTTATCAAGGTTTACCTGTACAATTAGGACTAGCGATAGTAACTGGTACATACCGGGTTATCAAGGTTGACCTGAACACTCCGGTCTAGCGGTATTTACCGGTACACACCGGGTTATCAAGGTTTACCTGTTCAATTCGGACTAGCCATATTTACCGGTACACACTGGGTTATCAAGGTTTACTTGTACTCTTCGGACTAGCGATAGTAACCAATACACTGGGTTATTAAGGTTTTTCTGTACACTCAGGACTAACAATATTTACCGGTACATACTGCATTTTCAAGGTTTACCTGTACAATTCGGACTAGCGATATACACCGGTACACACAGGGGTATCAATATTTCCATGTACACACCGAGTCATCAAGGTGTTTACCTGTAAACTCTGAACTAGCGATATTTACCTATACACATTGGGCTATCAAGGTTACCTGTACTCTCCGGACTAGCGACATTTTCACTGTTTACCTGTTCACTTCGGACTAGCAATATTTACCGGTACACACTGGATTATCAAGGTTTACCTGTACACTCCGGACTAGCGATAGTAACCGGTACACACCGGGTTATCAAGGTTTACCTGTACACTTCGGACTAGCGATAGTAACCGCTACATACCGGGTTATCAAGGTTTTCCTGTACCCCCCGGACTAGCGATAGTAACGGGTACACACCGGTTTATCAAGGTTTACCTGTACACTTCGGACTAGCGATAGTAACCGGTACATACCCGGTTATTAAGGTTTTTCTGTACACTCAGGACTAACAATAATTACCGGTACATACTGCATTATCAAGGTTTATCTGTACAATTCGGACTAGCGATAGTAATCGGTACCATTGGCTAGAAAGGTTTACATGTACACTCCGGACTAGCGATATGTACCGGTACATACCGGGTTATCAAGGTTTACCCGTACACTCCGGACTAGTGATATTAACCGGTACATAACGGGTTATCAAGGTTTTCCTGTACACTCCGGACTAGCGATAGTAATCGGTACATACCGGGTTATCAAGGTTTACCTGTACATTTTGGACTAGCGATAGTAACCGGTACATAACGGGATATCAAGGTTTTTCTGTGCACTCAGGACTAAAAGATATTTACCGGTACACACCGGGTTATCAAGGTTTACTTGTACACTTGACTCCGGTTTAGCGATATTTACCTGTACACATCGGGCTATCAAGGTTTATCTGTACATACCGGATTAGCAATATTTACCTGTACACACCGGGTTATCATGGTTTATCTGTACATACCGGATTAGCGATATTTACCTGTACACACCGGGTTATCAAGTTTTATCTGTATATACCGGATTAGCGATATTTACCTGTACACACCGGGTTATCATGGTTTACCTGTACATACCGGACTAACGATATTTTACTGTACTGTGTGAACGTATGCGGGGGAGAGTGAACCGTGAACTCGTTTATCTCTTTATCTTGAATAAAAATAAGGGAAGAGCTTAACAAGTGTTAGACATGTCCTATACGTGGGATTATAATCAGATATCTACAGGCGACTGTCCACGTGGCTGACGGATGGCTATTTGATCTGCTGCTGTCTGTGGTGACATCAGTGTTGATGATATTACATGTTAAACTGCGTGAAAGCTTTAACGTTTTGTACAATATGTACTAGAACACTAGACGATGTCGACAGCGTGGACAAAATGAAGTCGAATGATTGGAGCACCAGTCCTTTCTCACGACATACAAGAGACAAAATGTACATTAGATAAATTTATATAAATTTTCACCACGGTATATTAACATTTCTATTGCAAGTTTCTCTATAAGCATTACCAAAAGAAATTGCGTCCATAGGGCTATGAACGCAATTGGATCGGCGTCATTTTGAAGCTTCTGATCCCGCTTCTAATAACATGAAACTACCGTTAAGAGCAAACATTTTAATGACGTTATGCTGTCCAATGAATCTGGTTTGCACGTACGATATAAACGAATCAATATCGAAAATATGAGGAAATATCTGTATTAAGGTTAAAAATTACTTTAAAATTTAGAATGTCTATATAAGGATCAAACGGAATTTTCTTAATGTTCATGTCATTATGAGCGCAAGTCGGTTCATACCAGCATGATATTGAAAAAAAATGCCGTTTAATCCTTAAATAAATGCAAAGGAGTCTGAAACTTGAAATTGGAAATGAGGCAGTATTCAAGAACTGTTAACAGGTTAAGTTTAATATGGTTGCTTAGATGTCAAGCTTTACTTTAAGACAAGCTGCTTGAATATTTATGAAGCATCGGGTCTTAAATTAAAACTCGACATATAAGAAAGTAGTCTAGCATAATTAAACACAAATTTGCCTGCCCAATCTTTGACGGACATGTTTTCCTTTAGGCCCGCACCCTAAGTAAAACTACTGTACTTCCATGTACATGTACCTCGCTTACTTCATTGCTTTGAATTAAAAATAAGTCTTCGAATATTCGGTAAATGTATGACTTACTTGATTATTATATTTTAAATATGGAATTATTCAAACGAAATCCAAAAAAATTAGCCAATCAGTTCATGAACGGCCTTTCTCAGAGTATTTGTTTTGAACTGGTTCCACCATCCCTATAAAACGAACTCCCGGACTCCCAGGGATGAATGTTCAGCGATTTGAAATCAAAGACTGGGTGCTGCTTTTTTCAACCTTTTTCCATTGACTTCAAAATTTATTTTTTTACTTGTACCATGGATACCTGTCAATATGTAACACGGAGATAAGTACATTGGCAACGACCTCAATGTCATTTGATCAGCGTCACAATACTATCTCGGTACGTTGTAAGATGTACTGGAGCTACTGAATTTTATACCAGAGGTCATATCAATCCCAAATATTGACCTGATACCGGATACGTACAGAGGGTCACAGCTCAAGGTTATATCCTAATGAATGTTCTCCTCAGTACCCCTCATAGGAAATGGAGTTTGTGTCTTGCATACCATTGGTGTTAGCTGTATTTTTGTAAGACTGAATAGTTAACCACGACATTGTATGTTCTATAGCAGCAAAGCAACAGTTATACTGTAGCGGAACGTTGTGTGTAGGAGCAAATCGTCAATCATTATTCCTTGTTCGCCTCTTGTACCAGTCCAAACGACATCTGTTGTATTTGAGAGATCAGACGAGACGCACGAGTTACTCCCCTTGACAATTAAGAACTTCCGCGAGCAAGCGGTCTACAGTTTATTGTATGCATGAATGATATATTCTCTCATTTCCGTGTGTGTAAGATAGAGCTGTGCAGGGTAAGAGAGGGGGGTAAGAAATGTATTTCTTGCATACTAGACCACGATACCGCATTTCTGGCGGTGCTGGAAAATTCTATCCGACCCACGGGTCTAGATCGCTTTCACGCGCAGACTTGCGTGGGAATTATGGTGACCTTTCGGGGTCACGCTATTGTTCGTGACGTCATTTTATGACGTTTTGGGGTCAGTCAGGGTCATTGAAGTCACTAACAATTGCCATCCGGGCTTCATATGCAAATGAGAAGCGGACAGTTAACAACTTTACTAGAAGAGCAGCTGTTTTGACGGGTTTTAGGTTCGTTTTCGTTTAATAAATATCAGGGGAAAATTGATATTTTCAAAATGGTAGCCAGTCCAAACGCATTTTCATGGTTTCTGAGCTTATTCTGGTAGTTGGAATGAGAGAAAAATACTCCTTTTTTCTCAATAGTGCAGGATAGGGAAATTCCAACCTCGGGATTACAAAATTTGGCAAAACCCTCGGAAATTGCACCAAAGCCTTCATGAAATAAATAGCTACGTGCAACGCACCCGTACAATCACTGCGATTTTAGATGAACACGTGTGGGTTGGTGGGTATGATATTGTCATTTTTACAAATCTACAATTGCTATATTTTCTGCAAACATTGTTCTTCATTTATTTAATAGCCACGTATTGATATATCAAAATACTTCTCCCGTTGACCCAAACATTTGAGTACTGCAAAGATTAGATCCTCATGGGGCACGTGTAAATCTTGCATGTTTGAGAGTGTAGAAAAACATTTCTTTCATCTCTGAGATAAGAAAGGACTGGAAGCTTTTCTATCTTAAATTGCACTTTATGTGCGTGACGTCACAATGAGACAATTATGACATGACGTCACGAAGTTGGAACATCTAATGTAGCGGAAAATGCGACGCATTCAGGGGTTCTGGGATAGTTTTAGTGACTGGAATGAGAAAAAAACATTTTTTCATCTGTTGGGGTGTATGATAGGAAGATGTTACCCTCGGGATTTTCAAATTGGTGCAAAACCTGAGGCTCGAGGGTTTGCAGCAATTTGAAAATTCAGAGGGTGCAATATCCCTATCTTACACCGTTGAGCATGATAGAGTATTATAACCCTCCTGCATTCTCTTTATAGCCCCTCCGTCTGTATGTCTTGACGGGTTATTGTCTCGGAGCTCTCTCGGCCGGACTTACGTGGCTGACGAAATTCAGAGAGGTCATACAATTTGTAAGTCAGTAAAATTTAGTGTCATCTGTATTCTTTTTAGACTGGATAGCTCAACACACTGTACAAATAATTGGCAAAAATGATAAAAAAAAATGGAAAAGAAAACTTAAAAGGCAAACTTCATAATGCTAATATGAACCTCTGGTATAGTTAAGATTACATATTTTGTTGTATGATAAGTGGTACTCTTAAAGTTATAAAGAATTTCGACATCTACCTCAACTACAATGTGTACATGCTATAACAGCGGCTGATGATACGGTCAGCCACATCAACTTTGGGTGGTCGGGTAGCGCAGTGGATAACGCACTTTTCTTTCACCAAGGCGGCCGGGGTTCGATTCTCCTATCGGATATGAAAAAGTATGGGGTCACCTGCCTGCCCACTTGGGTTTTCTCCGGGTACTCCGGTTTCCTCCCACAGTAATTATGTAAACATTTGTATATAATTACTGATATATTTACATGATGTACTTTTTAGATGTTAAAAATAATTAATACAGTAAAAAATCAGGACTCACACAGCTAAATCATTTACTATATGCTATTTCTAAGCTTTTTAGCTAATAGCTTTTCTATTTGAAGCTCAACACTAGTGACAACTGCCTAGATTCATAGATTCATACCTGACAAAGGTTTCAAAAGGCATTTTGGCGGGTTTAATGGCATATAAGAGCGCTACAGACGTCTGCTTTTGACAACCGGAATTTATTAACCAAACCGGTGAAGTGGGACGGGAACACCCCCTGAGTTTAGACCACAAATCAATCCGCCATCACATATCAAAATTAACCAAGAGTATACATTTTTTAATGTTTAATATCTGTAGATTTCATTCAATGTAAGACATGTCAACAATTACCCATTAAGATTACTCAGAGGCACTGTATTAAACCGGAACACATTTTAGGTCGGGACTATAATCGTATGAAACGCTTGCTGATTGGCTAAGTTAGTTGTGTATGAAACACTTGCTGATTGGCTAAGTTAGTTTTGTGTGAAACACTTGCTAATTGGCTAAGTTAGTTGTTTGTGAAACACTTGCTGATTGGCTAAGTTAGTTGTGTATGACACACTTGCTGATTGGCTAAGTTAGTTGTGTGTGAAACACTTGCTGATTGGCTAAGTTAGTTGTGTATGAAACACTTGCTGATTGGCTAAGTTAGTTGTGTATGAAACACTTGCTGATTGGCTAAGTTAGTTGTGTGTGAAACACTTGCTGATTGGCTAAGTTAGTTGTGTATGAAACACTTGCTGATTGGCTAAGTTAGTTGTGTGTGAAACACTTGCTGATTGGCTAAGTTAGTTGTGTATGAAACACTTGCTGATTGGCTAAGTTAGTTGTGTGTGAAACACTTGCTGATTGGCTAAGTTAGTTGTGTATGAAACACTTGCTGATTGGCTAAGTTAGTTGTGTGTGAAACACTTGCTGATTGGCTAAGTTAGTTGTGTATGAAACACTTGCTGATTGGCTAAGTTAGTTGTGTGTGAAACACTTGCTGATTGGCTAAGTTAGTTGTGTATGAAACACTTGCTGATTGGCTAAGTTAGTTGTGTGTGAAACACTTGCTGATTGGCTAAGTTAGTTGTGTATGAAACACTTGCTGATTGGCTAAGTTAGTTGTGTGTGAAACACTTGCTGATTGGCTAAGTTAGTTGTGTATGAAACACTTGCTGATTGGCTAAGTTAGTTGTGTGTGAAACACTTGCTGATTGGCTAAGTTAGTTGTGTATGAAACACTTGCTGATTGGCTAAGTTAGTTGTGTGTGAAACACTTGCTGATTGGCTAAGTTAGTTGTGTATGAAACACTTGCTGATTGGCTAAGTTAGTTGTGTGTGAAACACTTGCTGATTGGCTAAGTTAGTTGTGTATGAAACACTTGCTGATTGGCTAAGTTAGTTGTGTGTGAAACACTTGCTGATTGGCTAAGTTAGTTGTGTATGAAACACTTGCTGATTGGCTAAGTTAGTTGTGTGTGAAACACTTGCTGATTGGCTAAGTTAGTTGTGTATGAAACACTTGCTGATTGGCTAAGTTAGTTGTGTGTGAAACACTTGCTGATTGGCTAAGTTAGTTGTGTATGAAACACTTGCTGATTGGCTAAGTTAGTTGTGTGTGAAACACTTGCTGATTGGCTAAGTTAGTTGTGTATGAAACACTTGCTGATTGGCTAAGTTAGTTGTGTGTGAAACACTTGCTGATTGGCTAAGTTAGTTGTGTGTGAAACACTTGCTGATTGGCTAAGTTAGTTGTGTATGAAACACTTGCTGATTGGCTAAGTTAGTTGTGTGTGAAACACTTGCTGATTGGCTAAGTTAGTTGTGTATGAAACACTTGCTGATTGGCTAAGTTAGTTGTGTGTGAAACACTTGCTGATTGGCTAAGTTAGTTGTGTATGAAACACTTGCTGATTGGCTAAGTTAGTTGTGTGTGAAACACTTGCTGATTGGCTAAGTTAGTTGTGTATGAAACACTTGCTGATTGGCTAAGTTAGTTGTGTGTGAAACACTTGCTGATTGGCTAAGTTAGTTGTGTATGAAACACTTGCTGATTGGCTAAGTTAGTTGTGTGTGAAACACTTGCTGATTGGCTAAGTTAGTTGTGTATGAAACACTTGCTGATTGGCTAAGTTAGTTGTGTGTGAAACACTTGCTGATTGGCTAAGTTAGTTGTGTATGAAACACTTGCTGATTGGCTAAGTTAGTTGTGTGTGAAACACTTGCTGATTGGCTAAGTTAGTTGTGTATGAAACACTTGCTGATTGGCTAAGTTAGTTGTGTGTGAAACACTTGCTGATTGGCTAAGTTAGTTGTGTATGAAACACTTGCTGATTGGCTAAGTTAGTTGTGTGTGAAACACTTGCTGATTGGCTAAGTTAGTTGTGTATGAAACACTTGCTGATTGGCTAAGTTAGTTGTGTGTGAAACACTTGCTGATTGGCTAAGTTAGTTGTGTATGAAACACTTGCTGATTGGCTAAGTTAGTTGTGTGTGAAACACTTGCTGATTGGCTAAGTTAGTTGTGTATGAAACACTTGCTGATTGGCTAAGTTAGTTGTGTGTGAAACACTTGCTGATTGGCTAAGTTAGTTGTGTATGAAACACTTGCTGATTGGCTAAGTTAGTTGTGTGTGAAACACTTGCTGATTGGCTAAGTTAGTTGTGTGTGAAACACTTGCTGATTGGTTAAGTTAATTGTGTACGAAACGCTTGCTGATTTGCTAAGTTATATGTAGTTGTGTATGACACACTTGTTGATTAGCTAAGTTAGTTGTGTATGAAACACTTGCAGATTGGCTAAGATTGGCTAAGTTAGTTGTGTAGGAAACACTTGCTGATTGGCTAAGTTAGTTGTGTATGAAACCCTTGCTGATTGGCTAAGTTAGTTTTGTGTGAAACATTTGCTGCTTGGCTAAGTTAGTTGTGTGTGAAACACTTGCTGATTGGTTAAGTTAATTGTGTACGAAACGCTTGCTGATTTGCTAAGTTATATGTAGTTGTTTATGACACACTTGTTGATTAGCTAAGTTAGTTGTGTATGAAACACTTGCTGATTGGCTTAGTTAGTTGTGTATGAAACACTTGCTGATTGGCTTAGTTAGTTGCGTATGAAACACTTGCTGATTGGCTAAGTTAGTTTTGTGTGAAACATTTGCTGATTGGCTAAGTTAGTTGTGTGTGAAACACTTGCTAATTGGCTAAGTTAGTTGTGTATGACACACTTGCTGATTGGCTAAGTTAGTTGTGTGTGAAACACTTGCTGATTGGCTAAGTTAGTAGTGTACGAAACACTTACTGATCGACTAAGTTAGTTGATTGTGAAACACTTGCTGATTGGCTAAGTTCATTGTGTATGACACACTTGCTGATTGGCTAAGTTAGTTGTGTATGACACACTTGCTTATTGGCTAAGGTAGTTGTGTATGAAACACTTGCTGATTGGTTAAGTTAATTGTGTACGAAACGCTTGCTGATTTGCTAAGTTAGTTGTGTATGACACACTTGCTTATTGGCTAAGTTAGTTGTGTATGAAACACTTGCTGATTGGTTAAGCTAATTGTGTACGAAACGCTTGCTGATTTGCTAAGTTAGTTGTGTATGACACACTTGCTGATTGGCTAAGTTAGTTGTGTATGAAACACTTGCAGATTGGTTAAGTTAATTGTGTACGAAACGCTTGCTGATTGGCTAAGTTAGTTGTGTATGACACACTTGCTGATTGGCTAAGTTAGTTGTGTATGAAACACCTGCTGATTGGCTAAGATTGGCTAAGTTAACTGTGTATGGAACACTTGCTGATAGGGATTGGCTAAGTTAGTTGTTTGATCCTGAAAATGATCTATATTTGTATTACTTTCTATTTAGTAGTATCGACCGTATTCATACACCTACATCCGGGTCTTCCTTCACTTTGTCGCCATCTTGTCTGAGGGATTTTACGTCACAGGCGTCTTATACTACAACCAATCACGTGTCTTCATTCTACACTCGCTTCCCTGGACCCTAGCCAGGTAAATTATATGCATAGGATGTTCTCTCAAATGTGTATTTATTGTTCAGTCTTAACGACCAATCGACACAAAGAAAATTGGTAAAATATTGCAGTTTTGGGAAATGGTATACAGGTTTAAAATAGATGGTACTAATTAATGAGGTCTTGCGGATCATATTTGGTCTCCAGTGTTACCTCACAAGAGGACACAAGGGGACGCTGGTTATGTAGGGGCTCAAATAAGCAACCAAATAAACCACCATGCGGTAGATAACACACAATACTTTCCATCGTCGTCGATTAAGTATATCGTTACCAGCTTGGTCGTTACAAATTAGAATGCATTGTAAATAAAAAAAACACGTATTTGTCTCAATGCAGTATACTTGTATTTTTTAGAATGGGAGTTGCCGGAATCCACATCGGAGTATCCTTTGTCTATTGTGTAGATATTACCAGGTGTTTTTTGACGTAATTCTTTTAACCGAATAAAATTCAATAGCAAATTCTACAAAATTCACATCAGAGATTCTACACGTGTTTTGAGTATGTATAATAGTTCATAAGCGTGTACTTGGGTTACGTACCATTAGATTTCGTGAGAGTCGATACAGTTGTAGAAGATTTTAGTGGAGTATTGAATTTGCGTCAAGTTCATACAATTGTATCAGACAATCATTTCTTGACCAAGCAGATACTACTACAGGGAAGCATTCACTACTGTTCTACAAAGGATATCGAGACCGATGGGGGTTACCCAGCAATAATACACAGGTAAGGATCAGCATTATGTCAATATATACAACACAACAGGGACACGTACATAGATTCATAAAAACGAACTACACAGGTGACCATAATACAAAGGTTAACAACTATATATGCTTCAAAGGTAAACGGTATTATTATAACTATCAATAAGATCTCTATGTACAGTGTATAGGAGGTACTGTATAGTGTAGTGGTAGGACGCCGGGCTCGTGACCGAAGGGTTCGAGTAACGTCACAGCACTTTGTTGTATCCTTGAGCAAGATACTTTACTCCGCTTGTTCCAGTCTACTCAGCTGTAAATGAGTACGTGGTTGGGCAGCGCTAGAACTGTTGAATGCTAGCTAGCTGTGAGTGCCTAAATGGCAGCACCGGCTGTATGCTCCTTAGGGAGTTGAGAAAGATATTGGCTGGTTGCAAAGGCCCTATAACCACGGATGATAATTTGTGAACCGCTTTGAGACGAACTACGAACTAGGTTGTGGTAAATCAGCATATAAGAACCTCGAATTATTATTAATTATTATTTATTACTTACAGCACGACGTCTGATTCCGATGGGAGTGAGGAGGACCATGTGATGTTTGAGTTTCCGCCTATGACGTTTGATGGCAGTGCAAACAAAGATGACATTTCACAGGTATATCTATCCACTAGCTTGGACATAATCTCCAGTATCCAATTAACATTCATATTATATGTTTGATAAAAAATGATGCATATCCTACATGATTTTCAAAAACAAATGGTGTTCGCACACAACAAGAGAATAACGAGGTATCATCGAACAATAGTTAAAACTTAGGAATGATAAAACTGGGGCAAAATATGAACAAAGGAAATACTAGCAAGAAGAAAATGTACAAAGAAAATAAGACCAGGTGTTCCGGAAGGTTAAGAGTCTTCTGCTTCATCGACAACACCCGTCATGTAAATCTAAGTAATGACACGTCCTTACATCGAGAACTCCGGTAGGAACGAGAAAACCACAAGGTTCTAACGAACATACTTAGACAAACATCTACTTCATATCACACCAGATATACATCGGAATTAAAGATACTGTTCTTTTCTATGCATTTTGTTGCAGGTATCCTTTTGAATTATTCATTTAAGGTGGAAGTAAAAGTATAACAGCAGTATACGTCATGACTGGACACGTAGTGGATAAGCTCCTTGGTCTATGGTCAAAAGGTTCGGGTATAAAATTAATAATAATAATAATTCAAGGTTCCTATATACCGCTTTATCACAACCTAGTTCTTAGTTCTTCTCAAAGCGGTTCACAAATTATTATCCGTGGTTATAGGGCCTTTACAACCAGCCAATATCTTTCTCAACTCCCTGCTAGCATTCAACCATTCTAGCACTGCCCAACCACGTACTCATTTACAGCTGAGTAGACTGGAACAAGCATAGTAAAGTATCTTGCTCAAGGATACAACACAGTATCGGGACGTGACTTGAACTCGCAACCCTTCGGTCACGAGCCCGGCGTCATACCACTAGACTATCGTGCCTCCATTCCCGTGACAGAGATGCTCGTTTCTGCGCAAAAATATTAATTTACGATGGATATTTCACATCACCTTACACAAAGTTGTATTGTGTGTAATTAATTGATATTTTTTGTGCATAGGAGATGATGCCAGCAAATATATTAAAAAATAAATCTCTTTCCCTGTCGAAGCCATAACCCATTACGCTGGTACTCTTTACCTTCTATAATCGTTTAAAGATTTAGAGAGTATTACTCCACAGCTATTTCTATTTTATCACACATAACCTACAAGACAATATATATAGAAGCACTAACACAGAGCGGTAAAGTTTCTGATTTCTTAAACTGAATACATGTATGTGTGCGTTCTTTCCATTGTTAATCATACATACATGTAATTGTATTTGATACAAATCTAGTTATTTTTTGTAGCTATTACGCTGGTCATTTAGATTCCTGGGTCACGTGTTAAATTTTCGAGTGTGATTATTCCGTCAATTGACGGACTCCAGATCTAGATTTACCTATGTAATGGAGATAATTGACGTTGGTGCAGAGGAAGGTGGTCTGTGTAGTCTGACCACGTAATTAATGGCGGCCTTCTCCGATACGGAAATGACCAAGCCCTTGGGGGCTAACACACTGGACTAATTGCGAGTTCAGAATGGAGAGAAGGTTTCCAACTTACGTCACCCCTAAACACCATATCTTAATTACCTAAACACGCCCAGCTCTGTGGCGACGCGTAACTGTTTAACTTCACCATTTTACACCACAGCATCAACACACAAGTACAAAATATACCATAGCATCAACACACAAGTACAACATATACCACAGCATCAACACAAAAGTACAAAATATACCACAGCATCAACACACAAGTACAATATATACCATAGCATCAACACAAATATATAATATATCACAGCATCAACACACAAGTACAAAATATACCACGGCATCAACACACAAGTGCAAAATATACCACAGCATCAACACACAAGTACAACATATACCACATTATCAACACACAAGTACAAAATATACCACAACATCAACACACAAGTACAAAATATACCACAGCATCAACACACAAGTGCAAAATATACCACAGCATCAACACACAAGAACAACATATACCACAAAGTACAAAATATTCCACAGCATCAACACACAAGTACAATATATACCACAGCATCAACACACAAGAACAACATATACCACAAAGTACAAAATATTCCACAGCATCAACACACAAGTAGAAAATATTCCACATCATCAACACACAAGTACAAAATATACCACAACATCAACACACAAGTACAAAATATTCCACAGCATCAACACACAAGTAGAAAATATACCACATCATCAACACACAAGTACAAAATATACCACAAAATCAACACACAAGTACAAAATATACCACAGCATCAACACACAAGTACAACATATACCACAGCATCAACACACAAGTACAAAATATACCACAAAATCAACACAAAAGTACAAAATATACCACAGCATCAACACAAAAGTACAAAATATTCCACAGCATCAACACACAAGTACAAAATATACCACAGCATCAACACACAAGTACAAAATATACCACATCATCAACACACAAGTACAAAATATACCACAGCATCAACACACAAGTACAAAATATACCACAGCATCAACACACAAGTACAAAATATACCACAGCATCAACACACAAGTACAAAATATACCACAGCATCAACACACAAGTACAAAATATACCACAGCATCAACACACAAGTACAAAATATACCACAGCATCAACACACAAGTACAAAATATACCACAGCATCAACACACAAGTACAAAATATACCACAGCATCAACACACAAGTACAAAATATACCACAGCATCAACACACAAGTACAAAATATACCACAGCATCAACACACAAGTACAAAATATACCACAGCATCAACACACAAGTACAAAATATACCACAGCATCAACACACAAGTACAAAATATACCACAGCATCAACACACAAGTACAAAATATACCACAGCATCAACACACAAGTACAAAATATACCACAGCATCAACACACAAGTACAAAATATACCACAGCATCAACACACAAGTACAAAATATACCACAGCATCAACACACAAGCACAACATATACCACATTATCAACACACAAGTACAAAATATACCACAGCATCAACACACAAGTACAAAATATACCACAAAATCAACACACAAGTACGAAATATACCACAGCATCATCACACAAGCACAAAGTAAACCACAGCATCAACACACAAGTACAAAATATACCACAGCATCAACACACAAGTACAAAATATACCACAAAATCAACACACAAGTACAAAATATTCCACAGCATCAACACACAAGTACAGAATATACCACAAAATCAACACACAAGTACAAAATATTCCACAGCATCAACACACAAGTACAGAATATACCACAAAATCAACACACAAGTACGAAATATACCACAAAATCAACACACAAGTACGAAATATACCACAAAATCAACACACAAGTACGAAATATACCACAAAATCAACACACAAGTACAAAATATACCACAGCATCAAAACACAAGTACCAACTATACCACAGCATCAACACACAAGTACAACATATACTACATCATCAACACACAAGTACAAAATATACCACAGCATCATCACACAAGCACAACATATACCACAGCATCAACACACAAGTACAAAATATACCACAACATCAACACACAAGTACAAAATATACCACAGCATCAACACACAAGTACAAAATATACCACAGCATCAACACACAAGTACAAAATATACCACAGCATCAACACACAAGTACAAAATATACCACAGCATCAACACACAAGTACAAAATATACCACAGCATCAACACACAAGTACAAAATATACCACAGCATCAACACACAAGTACAAAATATACCACAGCATCAACACACAAGTACAAAATATACCACAGCATCAACACACAAGTACAAAATATACCACAGCATCAACACACAAGTACAAAATATACCACAGCATCAACACACAAGTACAAAATATACCACAGCATCAACACACAAGTACAAAATATACCACAGCATCAACACACAAGTACAAAATATACCACAGCATCAACACACAAGTACAAAATATACCACAGCATCAACACACAAGTACAAAATATACCACAGCATCAACACACAAGTACAAAATATACCACAGCATCAACACACAAGTACAAAATATACCACAGCATCAACACACAAGTACAAAATATACCACAGCATCAACACACAAGTACAAAATATACCACAGCATCAACACACAAGTACAAAATATACCACAGCATCAACACACAAGTACAAAATATACCACAGCATCAACACACAAGTACAAAATATACCACAGCATCAACACACAAGTACAAAATATACCACAGCATCAACACACAAGTACAAAATATACCACAGCATCAACACACAAGTACAAAATATACCACAGCATCAACACACAAGTACAAAATATACCACAGCATCAACACACAAGTACAAAATATACCACAGCATCAACACACAAGTACAAAATATACCACAGCATCAACACACAAGTACAAAATATACCACAGCATCAACACACAAGTACAAAATATACCACAGCATCAACACACAAGTACAAAATATACCACAGCATCAACACACAAGTACAAAATATACCACAGCATCAACACACAAGTACAAAATATACCACAGCATCAACACACAAGTACAAAATATACCACAGCATCAACACACAAGTACAAAATATACCACAGCATCAACACACAAGTACAAAATATACCACAGCATCAACACACAAGTACAAAATATACCACAGCATCAACACACAAGAACAACATATAACACAGCATCAACATACAAGTACAAAATATACCACAACATCAACACACAAGTACAAAATATACCACAGCATCAACACACAAGTACAAAATATACCGCAAAGATAAAATAAACATTCAAGCACAAAATATACCACACCATCAACACACAAGTATAAAATATATCACAGCATCTCATCAACTCACAATTACAAAATATACCACTAAGATAAAATAAACATTCAAATTCACAATTGCAGACTGTAGTACAGCGTCAATACACAAGTGTAAATTATACCGCTGTGCCAATACATTATAAACTGTAAAATAAACTTACTATACCGTGTCTCTTGAGCAGTACACTGTACTTAAATACTAACTTATATTTGGAAACATTTGTACTCGGAATTTTGGTTTAAAATCCTACTTGATTTTAGGCCACTATGCTTCTTCACAATTTAAAAAAAGAGAAGTTAAGCTCAGCATGACCTAGGTATATAAATGAAGTTTCGTGTCATTTCGAGAGATTGACATTCTATAATACAGGTTGAACTATTTTTATAAAAACTTAAGCCTTAATGTCCTTATATTGACCTTTAAGTGTCACTATATAATAATTTGATAACTCGGTCTTAAGTATGACTTACAGTGTATTATCAGGTTACCATACAATCTTGTAGGGCATCTGTTGACACTTCATCTGTACTCTCTTCTCTCCTAAACCCCTCATTCTGCTTTGTAGGTCTCTAGAATATTAATAGTGTTACTGGTTAAGCAAATTGTATATATATATACATTCTTTTTCAAATTGAAATAACTCCGCTGCATGGCACTTTGATATATTAACTGGAAGGAACAGGAATGACTCGAGGAAGGATTCTAAGGGATGTGTATCATATGGACAAACGAGCAGCTGATGTGAAAAGAATGTGTAGCTAGTGCGTGCCATGCAGTAGTTTAAGTTTAAGTAGTTTAAAAATATTCATATTTTGAATGAACCTTTTGTATCATTCGAAATATACTCTACTTATCTCTATGATCTCTTCTGTCCTTCAAAACTCTTTTTTTTATTCTATGTTCCTTGTTTTCATACAATTAATTTGATTGACATATGTCGCTATCACTAGCATTGTAATATTATAGTTGAGGAGAAGGCTTCTATAAAATGTTATAACTTGTGCCTAATCCATTCGATTATATCAGTAAAATATGTTTGAATCACTGGAACTCTCTAAGACAGTTGTAATCAAGTCGGGTAATCTCTGAGGAGGTTGTATAGCTGTGATGTCATCACTAAGGAGGTTCTATAACTGTGATGTCATCACTGATTAGGTTCTATAGCTGTGATGTCATCACTGAGGAGGTTGTATAGCTGTGATGTCATCACTGAGGAAGTTCTATAACTGTGATGTGATCTCTGAGGAGGTTGTATAGCTGTGATGTCATCACTGAGGAGGTTGTATAGCTGTGATGTCATCACTGAGGAAGTTCTATAACTGTGATGTCATCTATGAGGAGGTTGTATAGCTGTGATGTCATCACTGAGGAGGTTGTATAGCTGTGATATCATCACTGAGGAGGTTGTATAGCTGTGATGTCATCACTGATGAGGTTCTATAGCTGTGATGTCATCACTGAGGAAGTTCTATAACTGTGATGTCATCTATGAGGAGGTTGTATAGCTGTGATGTCATCACTAAGGAGGTTCTAAAACTGTGATGTCATCACTGAGGAGGTTGTATAGCTGTGATGTCATCACTGAGGAGGTTCTATAACTGTGATGTCATCACTGAGGAGGTTGTATAGCTGTGATGTCATCACTGAGGAGGTTCTATAGCTGTGATGTCATCACTGAGGAGGTTGTATAGCTGTGATGTCATCACTGAGGAGGTTCTATAGCTGTGATGTCATCACTGAGGAGGTTCTATAGCTGTGATGTCATCACTGAGGAGGTTCTATAGCTGTGATGTCATCACTGAGGAGGTTCTATAGCTGTGATGTCATCACTGAGGAGGTTCTATAGCTGTGATGTCATCACTGAGGAGGTTCTATAGCTGTGATGTCATCACTGAGGAGGTTCTATAGCTGTGATGTCATCACTGAGGAGGTTCTATAGCTGTGATGTCATCACTGAGGAGGTTGTATAGCTGTGATGTCATCACTGAGGAGGTTCTATAGCTGTGATGTCATCACTGAGGAGGTTCTATAGCTGTGATGTCATCACTGAGGAGGTTCTATAGCTGTGATGTCATCACTGAGGAGGTTCTATAGCTGTGATGTCATCACTGAGGAGGTTCTATAGCTGTGATGTCATCACTGAGGAGGTTCTATAGCTGTGATGTCATCACTGAGGAGGTTCTATAGCTGTGATGTCATCACTGAGGAGGTTCTATAGCTGTGATGTCATCACTGAGGAGGTTCTATAGCTGTGATGTCATCACTGAGGAGGTTCTATAGCTGTGATGTCATCACTGAGGAGGTTCTATAGCTGTGATGTCATCACTGAGGAGGTTCTATAGCTGTGATGTCATCACTGAGGAGGTTCTATAGCTGTGATGTCATCACTGAGGAGGTTCTATAGCTGTGATGTCATCACTGAGGAGGTTCTATAGCTGTGATGTCATCACTGAGGAGGTTCTATAGCTGTGATGTCATCACTGAGGAGGTTCTATAGCTGTGATGTCATCACTGAGGAGGTTCTATAGCTGTGATGTCATCACTGAGGAGGTTCTATAGCTGTGATGTCATCACTGAGGAGGTTCTATAGCTGTGATGTCATCACTGAGGAGGTTCTATAGCTGTGATGTCATCACTGAGGAGGTTCTATAGCTGTGATGTCATCACTGAGGAGGTTCTATAACTGTGATGTCATCACTGAGGAGGTTCTATAGCTGTGATGTCATCACTGAGGAGGTTCTATAGCTGTGATGTCATCACTGAGGAGGTTCTATAGCTGTGATGTCATCACTGAGGAGGTTCTATAGCTGTGATGTCATCACTGAGGAGGTTCTATAGCTGTGATGTCATCACTGAGGAGGTTCTATAGCTGTGATGTCATCACTGAGGAGGTTCTATAGCTGTGATGTCATCACTGAGGAGGTTCTATAGCTGTGATGTCATCACTGAGGAGGTTCTATAGCTGTGATGTCATCACTGAGGAGGTTCTATAGCTGTGATGTCATCACTGAGGAGGTTCTATAGCTGTGATGTCATCACTGAGGAGGTTCTATAGCTGTGATGTCATCACTGAGGAGGTTCTATAGCTGTGATGTCATCACTGAGGAGGTTCTATAGCTGTGATGTCATCACTGAGGAGGTTCTATAGCTGTGATGTCATCACTGAGGAGGTTCTATAGCTGTGATGTCATCACTGAGGAGGTTCTATAGCTGTGATGTCATCACTGAGGAGGTTCTATAGCTGTGATGTCATCACTGAGGAGGTTGTATAGCTGTGATGTCATCACTGAGGAGGTTCTATAGCTGTGATGTCATCACTGAGGAGGTTCTATAGCTGTGATGTCATCACTGAGGAGGTTCTATAGCTGTGATGTCATCACTGAGGAGGTTCTATAGCTGTGATGTCATCACTGAGGAGGTTCTATAGCTGTGATGTCATCACTGAGGAGGTTCTATAGCTGTGATGTCATCACTGAGGAGGTTCTATAGCTGTGATGTCATCACTGAGGAGGTTCTATAGCTGTGATGTCATCACTGAGGAGGTTCTATAGCTGTGATGTCATCACTGAGGAGGTTCTATAGCTGTGATGTCATCACTGAGGAGATTGTATAGTTGTGATGTCATCACTGATGAGGTTCTATAGCTGTGATGTCATCACTGAGGAGGTGCTATAGCTGTGATGTCATCACTGAGGAGGTTGTATAGCTGTGATGTTATCACTGAAGAGGTTGTATAGCTGTGATGTCATCACTGAGGAGGTTCTATAATATAATTACTTATCGTGTTGTTTAAGAAACATTAGTATCACTTAGTGTTTAATATTCCCTCTGGATCCACACCCACCTAGCAATACCGGCTGTCACCAAACTAACCTGCTGCTTGAACTCGTTTGATGAAACATTAGTTTGTATTAGAGTTTTGTCATATCCCTATCGCCAATACCGTGCTCCATGCTCCCACGCACACATGAAAAGGTAATGTGTACAGGACAGGATCCGTGTCTGCATCTAGTACAGACTCTTTATTACAGAGGCCCAGTGATCAACGACAAACACGTGATAGGTACCAGGTCTAAGTTTCGTCAAGAGGTAATGAAATTGATTGTAACTTTGAACAATAGTGATGTGAGGTGGTAAGAAAGAGACGCACACTTTCTGACTGTAATTGGAAATTTCATTTGTGAAATATCGTCAATTAGTCGTAATACAAAGGTCAAAAGTTCAAACCTAGAAGAGAAACCCGGGAAAAGTGTACGTTGTTCCTGCGTAATGAAGATTGTCACGTGTGTTTGATATATTGAATTTGTAGTGTTGACGTGCCTGAATGCTAGGCAAACATAAGGCGAGGGGAGAGAGTCTGACGTCTGTACAATCTCTAATCAAAGACAATTTGATAAGCATATCTGGTGCATAGTGTTGATATGGGTAAGGCATCATAACACTTTAGGACAACATAAGACTATGGGCAACGCAGAACTATACGACAACACAGGACTAAAGACACTACAACTGCAGACTACACAGCACTTCAGACAACACAACTGCAGACTACACAGCACTTCAGACAACACAACTGCAGACTACCCAGCACTTCAGACAACACAACGGCAGACTACACAGCACTTCAGACGACACAACTGCAGACTACACAGCGCTTCAGACAACACAACTGCAGACTACACAGCACTTCAGACAACACAACTGCAGACAACACAGCACTTCAGACAACACAACTGCAGACTACACAGCACTTCAGACAACACAATTGCAGACAACACGGCACTGTAAGACGACACAGAACTTCAGACTACACATCACTGCAGACATCACAGAACTATAGGACAGCACGGCACTAAAGATAATATAGCGTCTTCCCCCATTTTTAAATGAAAACAAGTAAACTGTTGCTTTTCTTGGACGAGCTCAATAAGGTTCGACTATTGAAAAGTTTAGAACATCTGGAAATGAGAAATGAAATCGAGGTATCATTTGAAAGATAGGATTATCTAGGTCACGCTGTTACTGTGATACTCTAGACTGTGTCCGTCATACTCTAGACTGTGTCCATCAAATGTTACTGTGATACTCTAGACTGAGTCCATCAAATGTTACTGTGATACTCTAGACTGTGTCCATCAAATGTTACTGTGATACTCTAGACTGAGTCCATCAGATGTTACTGTGATACTCTAGACTGAGTCCATCAAATGTTACTGTGATACTCTAGACTGAGTCCATCAAATGTTACTGTGATACTCTAGACTGAGTCCATCAAATGTTACTGTGATACTCTAGACTGAGTCCATCAAATGTTACTGTGATACTCTAGACTGAGTCCATCAAATGTTACTGTGATACTCTAGACTGAGTCCATCAAATGTTACTGTGATACTCTAGACTGAGTCCATCAAATGTTACTGTGATACTCTAGACTGAGTCCATCAAATGTTACTGTGATACTCTAGACTGAGTCCATCAAATGTTACTGTGATACTCTAGACTGAGTCCATCAAATGTTACTGTGACACTCTAGACTGAGTCCATCAAATGTTACTGTGATACTCTAGACTGAGTCCATCAGATGTTACTGTGATACTCTAAACTGAGTCCATCAAATGTTACTGTGATACTCTAGACTGAGTCCATTAAATGTTACTGTGATACTCTGGACTTTGTCCATTAAATGTTACTTTGATACAGCAAACCGTGTCCATCAAATGTTACTGTGATACTCGATACTGAGTCCATCAAATGTTACTGTAATACTACAGCAGAAGAAATAGCGTACTTAGTTAACCGCCTAATATGTCTAGAAAATAACTTCGTCAAGTCACTTACGCGTCATACAGACTCTATCACTACTGCATAATGCATTTAAATGTTTGATTGAAAAGCCGGCCGTGTGACACTTTGTAGACGCAATGATACTGATTGTATAATGGCTACTACTTCAGTGTTTATAATGCCGACCAGAGCCTAGCCAGAATTTATCTTATACAGCACTTCACATTTGATATACAATGTACCATCCTTACTGTAGACTTTCTCCACGCGATACCCACGTAATTTTGCGACGTCATTGCGGAAGCAGGATTTGGATTACAACATCCGTCAATTAGACAGGAATTGCATCAAAGTATGGGTGTCATGTTCGGCCATTGAAAGGCTACTCTCTGATAAGTAGGTGTTTTTGCATGGTGATACGTTTGGGTCAGACCTGCACAAATTACAGTATTTGATGAAGAAAAAAGTTAACCGTAAATTATCAGGGGCAAGAGGCCCGCTGCATGTTTACATGCTGGAGACAACATGTCAGATTGTCATGTCAACTAACAACATCAGCTTATTTCAAAACAAAAATCTTTTCAGCGATGTTTCCATGTTCTTATGTCTTTATATTTTGTTAATCTCTTGCTCCAGATATACATGTATTCTATGGGTTTTATGCTGTTTTACAGCTGGTTAGACTGTAACCTGTCACCCTGTTTAATTGTATCATTCACACGGTGAATACATTTATTCGACATCTGTTTGCTATTGTTTTTGTGGTGACGCTCATAAGAAATATACCACAAAACTGAATTCCTGTGAGTACAGCATCCATACCAGTAAGTTTTACCGTTACATGACCGCGAGATTCTTTTGATGAACATCAAAGGATCAAACTAGCCTTCTCGTCTCATCCGCAAGGCGTTGCGCACTGAGCCTTCGGTTTTGCTATGATATATTCCAGGGGTAAAGAGAGCCAAAGTGAGCTCAACCCCTGGATATCGAGGATGGCCAAACGTGAGATCTCGGAGGTTTTTGTACTTAGTATGCAAGTTTCTTGGGAAATTTCTGACAACTTTACCTAGATAAAACGTGATGACAAAAAGTTAAACATATACATTGTATAAATTAACATTGACATGAAAAACAGCGAAAAGAAAGGAAAAGTATGAAGATAGAGGTGGAAGAAGGGAGCGAGGGGAAATATTCCCGTGAGAATATTTGTCCACCAATTTGTTCAAAACCTTACACAAGACTAATAATATTGACATTCGTTTAGAATGGAAGAGTCGCATCTCCGTATAGAAGTGTTTCGAAATAGTGGAATTGTTGAATGTCAATGCTCAAAAGAGCATTATATAATCCTATTTGAGGATTTGAAAATTGAGTACAGACAAAAAAAATATTAGCATATTTATGAATTATGCTCATCACATTGCCAAGCAGCGAACAAATACCTATACGGAATAAATCATTTAAGACCATTAGAGGTTTATCTAATTCGTGCTGAAAAAATCGATATATATCAGTTAACGAAATTCCAATATTTTGGTAAAAAAAAACACTTGGTGTGAGTCATACTTCACATTAAATGCAAAAGATGATATTTTCATGACGGATTTATCAAGTTCGTTTGCATAAGCCTTTCTTTAACTCATTCACCCCTGTAGTTTTTTTAATGAACTATCCCAACCTTTGAATTGGAAGAGTTCAAATGTGTCTTCAGGGGTGAATGAGTTAAAGGACATACATGACTTTTGAAGGACATGTAATCTACAACGCGGCAATCGATAAGAGTTACGGATGTCATGACTAACTTCTTTTGTTCTTAAAGGAGCCAACGATGAAGATAATCCGGAACTAATTCATTGTGAATATGATTATAAGTGGAGAGTTTAATCTTTCCTATCCTAGATTTGAAAGGTACCTTCAAGTACCAGGGTAAAGTGTCTCACAAGAGGCGACAGGGGACAGACCAGGCATAACTCTTGCTGCTTCTAACTACATCCTTTCCAAGGCATATGAGAGTTCATCAGAACAACCATCCCGTACACAGTCGGCACGTTACAGTTGGTCTAACGAAGGACGTATGAGTAGTATTTAATGTTTCCTTGCTAACTTTATATCATTATTGCTTTAAGGGACTGACTTTGGAATTCGAAGAGTCTTGCACAATTATTGACAAACATGGTCATGTCATTTACAGTTGTTGTGGAGAAACATTTCTAGGTGATATTGAGAGTCAGTGAGAGGGCTTGGCTTGTTGTTCACAAGTAAGGTTAGGTTTGATACCAAGAGGTCTAGAAGAGAACTACGTACGGTCTTTGCGGGATTAAATTACATAAGCCATTGTTCAGACCAATCTGGTAGACATTGAATATCATGGTTAAGATTATGTTCTATAAATTCAAGACCGCAGAAAACTCCAGGAAAGAGAGATCATCGGCGAAGTGCCTGTTAAAACTTCCAGAGGATCAACAAGATCGTTTATGTAGGATAAAACAAAAAAGGACCGAGATTACTTGGAGCTGTTTACCTATAGTTACATACGAAAGAAATATAATAAAACTTCATATTACCAAGAACATCTCTGCCATAAGGATTCGATCCCCTGGTCATCGGAGCTTATCAACAGCGCTTCTTTCTGCAGCATTACTGAGAATAATTTCTAAATGTTATAACTCTCTAAAAGGCCCACAGTCTAAACCATTGTATATATGTTTTACAATAGTGATGGGATTATTTACTTTCAGGTTATTTTAGCGCTTCACGGTTCCAGTAAAATGTGAAAATTTGGATGTGTGTAATTAACTTGTTGAGCTCACTGATACGGCATTGATATGTATGTATGTAATCTAGAGGTGTTTATACATTTTTTTTAACTATTCAAAAAATAAAGAATATTTTCCTCGCAAAAATATTCAACCATTTCATAAACCTATTGACAATTTCCTGGACAGTTAAGGGTCAAGCTCATATGACCGTCCATTTATCCATCTGTTAGCATTTTTTCTTGTCTGCAAATTCCTGACTGAATTTTTCATCCTATTTCATGAAACTTAATACAGGTATTTCCGATATCTTATATGATTCACATCACTTACTATAGTTGTGTTCGGGTGGTGCAGTGGATAGCGCACTTGACTTTCACCAAGGCGGCCGGGGTTCGATTCCCCGATCGGACGTGAACAGGTTGGGGTCACCTGCCTGACCACGTGGGTTTTCTTCGGGCACTCCGGTTTCCTCCCACAATAAAACCCCCACGCGCTAACAACCGGGCCAACAAGAGTGATAATTATAAGTTGAAATAACTTGTTTCATAATTGATGTAAAAAAAAATAAAGTGGGGTTTTTTTGGTTTTTTTTATAGTTGTGTTGGTCATGTGCTGTACAAAAAAAAAATCATATTTCATTGATCATTATTCAATTTACATGATATATATATCAGCTTAGTTCCACTTATTTCATAACTGGTATCCTTATTTTGTACTTCAGACAGATGAGGAGGGAGATCTGGGAAATTCGTACGCTGTCTTTCCGTCGACAAATACTGCCATGACCTACAGTACTGACGGCAAAAGACAGATGTTCGAGTATACGTACTGTGACAGCCCGGCTGACACCTCGTCAGAACAGGATTTGGAGGTACAGCAACAAACGAAACTACACAACATACATAGATAATACGTAGTTATCTACAGATTGCGTAGATGTAGACTAAATCAGAAATAACTGGTTTCGCTAACAAAAGAATTATTACATATCTGGTTTTATACACGTATGAATAACTTAATAATTATTACATGTGTTTTCAAATTGTCACTACTGCGACTTCAATACTGTATAAATTTATAACAATATTATAATACATCGAAAGTGATAGTATTTAAGGGTGCAAAGGTCAACTTAAAGGTCAAAGCTACTATTTATAGATTTTCTTCTTTGGCATCGGTCTAGCGACTTCATTCCTACACAGATGTTGATCAAACATTACCTCGACCAAATGTTTGTTTCAATGAGCCAAGGTCAGGGTCATCGTTATCAAGCATATTCCAACTCCTTAAACTGATCAAGTAAAGGTATGAGGATACCTCCAATATTGTGTCAAGGTCACCTGTTAGTATTTATAGATTGTTTGTCATCGCTCCAAAGATTTTATCACTGCACATATTTCATTTAATTTAAATACATGTTGAAAGTAGAAATCCTCGAACAAGGTCGTGTTTCAGGGTGCCAAGTTCAAGGTCACTA
Source organism: Mizuhopecten yessoensis (assembly GCF_002113885.1). Lineage (NCBI taxonomy): Eukaryota > Metazoa > Mollusca > Bivalvia > Pectinida > Pectinidae > Mizuhopecten > Mizuhopecten yessoensis. The sequence continues at coordinate 1,458,329 of NW_018408751.1, read as the reverse complement.
TTCATAAAATGTCTAACGAATTAATTCTTACACAGATTTTGTTCAAAATTCACATGTACGTTAGTCATAGTATTGGGAAACCTAGAACGACTTTGTGTTTTACGGTGCCGAAGTTTAAGTCTTTACTATCATTGTGATGAATGTACAAATCGTAATCCTACCTTCGCTGATTTAGCATATTATTCAGGTTAGATACGTTGATCTGTTGGCGTTAATCATTTGTGTTATGTCTCCGTAATTCGAACGCTTAGAAGACAGATAGTTTTCGAGGTACAATCAAAACGTACAGGTGATTATACCTCACTCACCGCTAGGTGTCGCTAGGATAGCAAGAGGGTATAAATAGGCAGAATCCAGCGACAATCAGCCCAGTTCTGTTTCGATCTTGGCGTGTTCACAGCAGTGACAGATCGTAAGTACCTAATATATGTGAGACCGGCTTTGTGTTGGAAAGATAGAAGTGACTGAATAAGTCTTGCCTTGATCCACACACTGCCTGGAAGATATATTAAATAAACGATTGAGTGCTGTAGCGAGATACCGTTAGACAGAAGGTGTCACGGGCATAGGCTGTGCAGTGCTAGTCGCGACCAGGCTAGTCGTGACTAGGTATAGTCGTTGGTGCTAGTCGTGACTAGGGGTAGTCGCGACCAGGCTAGTCGTGACTAGGTATAGTCGTTAGAGCTAGTCGTGACTAGGGATAGTCGTGGACATTAGAGAGTGCTGTAGTTGTATACTAGTATGAGGCTGTCGTGATCGGCGCGACTAGGTCATATAGCTAGGTAGCTGACTATAGGGCAACTATAGTGACTAGGGCTAGCCGCGACTAGGTAGTCGAGTTGTGTACTGCCTGGATTGTACGGTAGTGTGTGTAGTGTGTTATATTGATACAGAGCAGATAGCTTTGGTATTAGTTCTATAGTCGTGCAGTAATTATTCTGTTCATATCATGTATTAAGCATTAGGTAATGGGTATGCTGGTTACAAGGTAGTAACACATATTTGTATATATTTGCAACTGTAGTATAGTTATAATTAAGCTTACAGCACAGGGATCCTTAGAAGTGACTAGGGTACGGACCCCGGAACGTTACATAATTTTGGTGGCAGCGTGTGGGATCCCTGTGGTTAGGTTTCAGTATTATAATTTGTGTTTATTAGAATAAACCTGTACTGTTTTTATAGTCATACCTTATAGTTATTTGTATTGGTTTGTGAAGATGGCTAGCTATGTAGAGGATGATGTTCTCAGTCCATTAGAGGATGTCGAGGAAACTGTTAGCCAGAGAGGGGACGGGTCGTACCATGGTCGTACAAGCCCTATGACACCAGGGATAAAAAGGCATGTCCATTATTCAAAATCTACACCTCGTAGACCTAGGGACTCTGGTATTGCATCGAGTGATAGAACTAGAGGGGAATATACACAGCACATAGATGTTCCCAGGCTATCCTCAGATATGGCTGTTGATAAGGTTGAGGATGAAATCAGACAAATGAGGGCTGAGTTGTCTAGGTTACAGACAAAGAGTGAAGGTATTCTAAAACCGTCTCCAACTACAAGGCCATATACTGAAAGGAAATTGGACCACCCCAGAGAGAGAGCCCGTTCAAGAACAGAGCAGCTCCCTGACTATGTTGGTGACATTGATGGAGGTGGTCGAGATTGGGTGACACAAAGGAACTCTCAGAGACGTCGCAGGAGGCCAGTATATGAGCATGACAGCGGTAGTGAGGATGATGAAGAACAAGAGTATTCCAGAAAACCACGCAACACTCCAATGAAGGTCAGACATGTGAAGGCTGCAACATATGATGGTTCCACCTCATGGGTTGACTACAAATCTCATTTTGAGACTTGTTCCCGTATCAACAACTGGTCGGATTATGAAAAGGGTCTTTATTTGGCTGTTGCACTCAGAGGTCAAGCACAAGGCATCCTTGGGGACCTGGCCATATCAAAGCAAGAAGACTATAAGTCCCTGGTCAGCGCATTAGAAGAACGTTTTGCTCCTCCTAACCAAACAGAGTTATACCGGGTTCAACTCTTAGAGAGGCGACAGAAAGCAGCGGAAAGTCTGCCAGAGCTGGGACAAGCCATTAGACGGCTCGTAAACCTGGCATACCCGACAGTGCCCAGTGATGTGCGGGATACCTTGGCTAAGCAGCAATTCATTGAGGCTCTAGCTGATTCAGACATGAGAATTAGGATAAAACAAGGTAGACCTCAAACTCTGACAGACACTATACGGCTAGCTGTGGAACTGGAGGCCTACACTCGAGCTGAAAAGAAATGGAGTGATGGTAAAGCTCATCTGAGATCCACAAACACAGAGGACAGTCCTACTACAGAGAAGGCTAGTGTGACTACAGAGAAAGCTAGTCAGAACTCTGATATGTCTAGTCTATTAAAAGGCATACAACAGCAACTACAGTCCTTACAAGATGAGGTAGTGAAGCTGAAAGGAAGTAATAGGAATTCAAGTCAGCAAAGACCAAATAAAGACAAGGCTAGTCGAAAAACTTGCTACTATTGCAATGAGGAGGGTCATTTTCGCAGGAATTGCCCGAAGTTGAAAAATCAGGCAACCACTGACAATGGAGCAGATAAGCCAGTGGCGAAGCGAGTTAGAACTCGGAGAAGACGGAAACAGACTGAACAGAAGGCTAATATAGGAGTCTCATCAGCTGTTCATGAAGCTGGCATGTATATTAAGACTGACATACATGGTGCCAAGGCAAAGTTGTTGGTCGATACAGGGGCAACCATAACTTTGATTTCTGAAGATCTGTATAACCACATTTCTCCGGCGGCTAGACCCGAGTTAAAGCAGATAAGTAAAGAGGTCTTGACAGCAAGTGGAGACAAATTACCAATCCTCGGACAAGGGAGGTTTAACATCAGATTGGAGGACGACACAAACCTACTGGTAGAAGCGGTTGTTGCGAAACTCACCACAGATGGCATTCTAGGTCTTGATGTTATGATAGAGAGAAATGTAACTCTGGATATGGCCAAGGGTTGTCTTACCTTAGATGGAGTGCATGTTGAGGCTAAATATGAGGGAACTATGGGTTGTTTCCGAGTGTGTACAACTGAGAAGATTGTAGTACCAGCAAAATCAGAGGTCATAGTCTCTGGAAAGGTGTGTGTGCCTGATGGTAAGGCCATGCAGGGGAACGCCTTACTAGTGGAAGGATTTGAATCTTTTTTGAAGAGCGACCGTGCTATCATTGGTCGTTCACTGGTGGACAATACAGCTACAGTGCCTGTACGCATGATGAATACCTCAGAGGAAGATAAGTTGATCTATCCTGGCACTTCCATAGCACAAGTTAGTGCAATTCAGAGTGTAGTAGAGGAAATAGAAGGAAAACAGCCTCACAAAAATAACAGCTTAAGAGAGGACCTGGCTAAACTACTAGAAGCATCGAAAACAAACCTCACCGGCCAACAATACGAGGAGCTGAGACATCTTGTGCAAAAGTATGAAGGATTGTTTGCTGCATCAGATGAGGACTTGGGGCGAACAGATGTCGTGAAGCATAAGATCAATACTGGAGATGCTCGTCCGATAAAACAGCCTTTACGACGTATCCCAGGCAATATGGGACCAGAAGTTGACAAACAAGTGCAGAACATGCTCGACCGAGGTATTATAAAGAAATCCTCTAGTCCTTGGAGCTCAGGCATTGTTTTGGTCAAGAAAAAGGATGGGACAATGCGGTTTTGCGTAGATTACAGACGACTTAACGCTGTCAGCATTCCCGATGCATACCCTCTGCCTCGTATTGACGAGACACTAGATCAACTAGCTGGATGTTCATGGTTTTCGACACTAGACCTGAACTCTGGATACTGGCAGGTAGAGTTGGATTCGGAGGACCGTGCCAAAACCGCATTCGCCACTCGCACAGGGTTGTACGAGTTCCAAGTTATGCCCTTTGGTTTAAATTCAGCCCCAGCAACATTCGAACGATTAATGGAGACTGTACTGGCAGGACTACAGTGGCAGGTGTGCCTCATATACCTTGATGATGTCATTATTGTGGGAAGATCATTTGAGGAGATGATGGACAATCTCGAAAAAGTATTTGACCGATTGTTAGCTGCTGGGTTGAAATTGAAAGCTAGGAAGTGCCTTCTATGTGCAAAAGAGGTTCTATACCTAGGGCATGTCATTTCAGAGTCAGGTGTTTCAACAGATCCTGCGAAAACAAGAACGGTGGAGCAATGGCCTGTTCCTGTCAATGTGCGAGAGGTGCGCTCTTTTCTTGGATTCTGTAGCTATTATCGAAGGTTTATTAAGGATTTTGCTAAAATTGCCAAGTGCCTTCACAAACTCACAGAAAAAGGACGAACATTTGAGTGGAGTTCCTCTTGCCAGGAAGCATTTGAGACTCTTAAGAGGTTGTTGGTAAAAGCACCTGTCCTTGCGCATCCAGACTTTACCAAGGAGTTTATACTAGATACCGATGCGAGCAATGACGCTATCGGTGCAGTGCTGTCTCAGATAGTGGATGATGTTGAGAGGCCAGTAGCATTCGCCAGTCGGACTCTTACTAAAGCAGAGCGAGGGTATTGCGTGACCAGAAAGGAACTGTTGGCAGTTGTATACTTCACCAAGTACCTGCGCCATTACCTGTATGGAAGAAGGTTCACAGTACGGACAGACCATAGTTCGCTTCGTTGGCTGCTGAACTTCAAAGATCCCGAAGGACAGATGGCTAGGTGGCTACAAGTGCTGAGCTCATATGACATGACCATCGTCCATCGACCTGGAGTCAAACATCAGAATGCTGATAGTCTCAGCCGGTTACCCTGCAGGCAATGTGGGTTCGAACCACAATGGGAAACCAAGATTGAGACCACAGATCAGGTTATGAGTGTACAAAACCCCAATGAATGTAACGAGATTGCTTCCCCAGAACTACCAGCAGATAGTGAAGAACTGTCTTTGTCACAGAAACAAGAGGCAGATGAGGATATTCAACTTGTTAGAACTTGGGTGCTTGACAAGAAACGACCACCATTCAACGCCATTGCTGGCAGGAATATCACCGTCCGATCATTATGGATGCAGTTTGAAGCTTTATTTGTCAAAGACAACCTATTGTACAGAGGGAGTTCTAGCGGAAATCCACAGGTTGTTCTACCACGAAAAGAACGAAGGACCGTCCTTTCTCATACGCATGACAACAAGACAGCCGGTCACTTGGGAATGAAGAAAACTCTAGCAAAGATTAGACAAACGTTTTACTGGCCTGGGCTTAAAGGCGATGTCAAACGATATGTAGCTGGATGTGTACCGTGTTGTCGAGGAAAGTCTCCTACCAAAGCAAAAAGAGCCCCAATGCAAATGGTCAAAGCAGGGTTTCCTATGGAACGATTAGGAATAGACATCCTCTGTGAATTACCCCAAACCGACCAAGGAAACAGACACATATTGGTGATATCAGATTATTATACCAAGTGGACTGAATGCTTCGCCATGAGGGACATGGAAGCCAAGACTGTTGCAAGAATTCTGGTTGAAGAAGTAATTTGTAGGTTTGGTGTACCCAGCACCATTCATTCAGATCAGGGTTCTCAATTCGAGAGTGCTCTTTTCCAGGAAATGTGCAAGCTCTTAGAGATTAAGAAAACACGAACGACCCCTTACCACCCAAAGTCGGATGGAATGGTCGAACGATTTAACAAAACGTTAGTCAACATGTTAAAAGGTTTTGTTAATGACCAACAAACCGACTGGGACCTGCACTTACCATACGTGACTATGGCTTACAGGTCAGCTGAACATGAAACAACGGCTAACACCCCAAACTTCATGATGTTGGGCAGGGAGACCAGCACCCCATTGGATATCCAGTATTCAATGCCTCGGGATATCAAAGTCATACCCCAAAATATGTGGGCTTGGCGGCTGAAAGAGAAGATGGAGGATGCCCATCATATGGTGAGACAGCATGTGAAAGGAGCCATGTTGAGACAGAAGAAGAATCATGACTCCAAGCTGTCCTGGCAGAACTTCAAACCAGGCAATGAAGTTTTTGTGTTCTTTCCGAATGTAAAGGTGGGACGAAGTCACAAGTTATCAAGTCGGTGGAGAGGACCGTACAAGGTGCTGACTAAGTTGACAGACGTCACCTACAGAGTGCGTTGCGGACGCAAGGGGAAGTCACAGGTCATCCATGCAGACCGTATGAAGTTACGAGAGGGTCAGGTCATGAGCGGTGAAAATACCCAAGAAGCGAGAGGGTTAAGGGATCGACAAACACAGGTCGATGAGAGTTGTTTCAGCTACTTGAAAGTAGGGGATGCTGCGTCATCTAGAGAAATGAATGGGAGTGTGATGGAAGATGCTCATATGGAGGTGGAGAATGATGTGAATAACAGTGATTCAGTCAGAAATGGAGAGAAAACGTTTGAGAACAACTCCAGGCAAACACGCACTCGACGACCACCTCAGTGGCATTCTAGTTACACTTCAGAATATTAGGTAGATCAGACTATTTGTGTTATCACTATATGAGGGTAACATTTGCTGTTGTAGAAGAATCATAGTGTATATTTTTGATTGATGTCATTACATCTTGGAGAGTTCAGGACCAGAGTTGTTTTATTTTTATAACGCGAGGACGCGTTGTTCTCGGAGGCGTGGGTAATGTGATGAATGTACATATCGTAATCCTACCTTCGCTGATTTAGCATATTATTCAGGTTAGATACGTTGATCTGTTGGCGTTAATCATTTGTGTTATGTCTCCGTAATTCGAACGCTTAGAAGACAGATAGTTTTCGAGGTACAATCAAAACGTACAGGTGATTATACCTCACTCACCGCTAGGTGTCGCTAGGATAGCAAGAGGGTATAAATAGGCAGAATCCAGCGACAATCGGCCCAGTTCTGTTCTGATCTCGGCGTGTGTACAGCAGTGACAGATCGCAAGTACCTAATATATGCGAGACCGGCTTTGTGTTGGAAAGATAGAAGTGACTGAATAAGTCTTGCCTTGATCCACACACTGCCTGGAAGATATATTAAATAAACGATTGAGTGCTGTAGCGAGATACTGTTAGACAGAAGGTGTCACGGGCATAGGCTGTGCAGTGCTAGTCGCGACCAGGCTAGTCGTGACTAGGTATAGTCGTTGGTGCTAGTCGTGACTAGGGGTAGTCGCGACCAGGCTAGTCGTGACTAGGTATAGTCGTTAGAGCTAGTCGTGACTAGGGATAGTCGTGGTCATTAGAGAGTGCCGTAGTTGTATACTAGTATAAGGCTGTCGTGATCGGCGCGACTAGGTCATATAGCTAGGTAGCTGACTATAGGGCAACTATAGTGACTAGGGCTAGCCGCGACTAGGTAGTCGAGTTGTGTTCTGCCTGGATTGTACGGTAGTGTGTGTAGTGTGTTATATTGATACAAAGCAGATAGCTTTGGTATAAGTTCTATAGTCGTGCAGTAATTATTCTGTTCATATCATGTATTAAGCATTAGGTAATGGGTATGCTGGTTACAAGGTAGTAACACATATTTGTATATATTTGCAACTGTAGTATAGTTATAATTAAGCTTACAGCACAGGGATCCTTAGAAGTGACTAGGGTACGGACCCCGGAACGTTACATCATGTATAGAATATTTTTATAACCTCCTAAATTGTTGCTGTAATAATTCTGAAACAAATCTGAAGAAAAGTTTCAATGTTTACAAATCCGACTCAATCTCAACACCATAAAACAGGTATCTATAAATCTATAACTTGGTGTAGTTTTCCTTGTCCAGTATTATAGTTGTGACTCGTATTTCTTGTATGACACATAACTGGCGGCACAGTTGTCTAGTGGTAGTTTAAACAATATTTTATTTCATCACTTGCACACTATACATTACAATACAGTATAGATATAACGAGGATCGGAAAACAAGCTGTAAGCTTATATTAATTCCTCTCCTCTAGTTGTAGTACAGAGGCAGCAATTTACGTGGACATTTACACACATCATTGATGAGACGGACAAAACATCATTAAAATAATGGAAAAAATGCTACAGTTAAACATTATTTGATTGATAGTAAAAGACATTGACAACGAGCTGTTACTTAGTAAGGAATAAAAAGAAAATTGATTGATAAAGATTCCCAAGGAATCACATATAAATAGTTACCTCAGTGGTGTAAAAGAAAACTCATTTAGATATGCAATAGCCATTAAAATCTGCTGCTGTTGACGATAAAGTTCTGCACGGAAATGAATGTCTAGTGGTAGGATGCCGGGCTCGTGACCGAAGGGTTGCGGGTTCAAGTCACGTAACGGCACTGTGTTGTAATTTTGAGCAAGATCCTTTACTCCGCTTGTTCCAGTCTGCTCAGCTGTAAATGAGTACGTGGTTGGGCAGTGCTAGAATTGTTGAATGCTAGCTGTGAGCGCCGAAATGGCAGAACCGGCTATATGCTCCCCAGAGAGTTGAGAAAGATATTGGCTGGTTGCAAAAGCCCTATAACCACGGATAACAATTTGTGAATCCCTTTGAGACGATCTACGAGCTACGGTATATAAGAACCTCGAATTATTATTAGTAGTAGTAACTGTCTGTGTTATATTGATAAAAAGAATACACAGATACAATCATGATAATTTTCAGAAATAGGAAGGAACTTCAGGATCTTTCGCTAGGAGGGAATTTGTATCGTTGCCTTATTTTATAAGATTTAACATTATTTGTATGTTTGTTTTATGTTTCAACGTGACACACAAAGGACACAATTGTTTAATTTCAGTGGGACTTTGAATGTCCAGTTGTCCACAGAGATGACCGACCTTTGACGTCATCACTGAAGTACGCCCGGATGACGATGGGGTCATTAAAAAGTATATCATCCCTGGAATCCGATTCCGGCTATGAGAAAGTAGTGGACTGGTTCAAGCGCTCTTAGGACTCAGATTGTTTACTATATGGGAGCAATTTTGACTGTGTTGTTGTGTCCTGAGAACAGTGTTTACAGATATGAAACAGCATTCGATTGATGATACGTAAAGTCAAAGGCATTTCTTTTAACGTTCTTCATGAACATTGTCTTATTTCGAACTAGTACATTTATACAGTTTCCAATTCCAATTATAATAACATATTCACGCTTCTGCATATTGCATTATCAAGTTAGTGGAGTCCAACACAGCTAGGTCCCATTATGTGATTACATTTGTACACACAAATTATTTAAAAGTCTTACATAATTTTGTTGAAATTTGTCTATTTAAGCCTTTCAAGTTTATTATCAATAGAAACCCAAGAAAATTTAAAAGTGAAAATAACACCAATATTTACAATTTGAATTATATTGAACTGGTGCAAAATAAAAACAAAGAACAATTTTTAATGCATATTCTTAAAAATGTACCAGGAGAATAAGACCATGTGTTTCGGAATTGCCTCGCGTCTTCTCCCTAAATGTAAATTGCAACTGGTTCACCCGTTGTCAGCATAATGTGACCGGGCGGAATTAATGCTGTACTGTGTGCTTTCGGCATGGTGTTTCAGTGACATAGCGCTATAAAGTTGGCATCAGATCCGCGCTATCACAAGGACGCAAGCACGCCAACATACCCTGTCTCCTGCATACACACACACACAAGCACGCATACACCACTGCTGTTAATAGGACGTAAAACAAAATTAGACCAAACCAATCATGTGAATTGACATTCATATAACATCACAAAACAGACTATTTACAAATATTTACATTCTGTATGCTTAGACCCATTGACAAAAATTACATTCATTAATGCATAACACAGGTGTTCATAGAATCTCAGCACGTGGGAACTGATAGTAACCTGATCACACTGCGTAGTAATACACTACAAAAACTACTCACTCGGAACGACCGACCTAGATGCTTAATTCTTACATCTTAAAATATTATTGAACTGTGCTTTGTGAAATATCCACGTATTCACGTGTCCTGTGCTACAAATAAACATTGAATATGGAACTACATTTTGTTGTGTTATTGTTGTTGACGGTTGCTAAGATCTCTCACGATAGTGTCACATTTCCCCGCGAAAAAACACTGTTCTCGCCACTGCGTTGCACCCGTGTATAAGCAGGAACAAACCCTGTTTATTTGTTTTATTCGTTGTTATATCGATCCACTGAAAGGATTCGTCAATGTAAATATAAGGAATGATATTTATTTTTTCAACATTTATGAGGTCATAACAACAATGGGTTTTTGGACATATTTTACATGAATCGCTAACGCGATTCATTCAATATGTCCATAAACCCATTGTTGTTGAAAAAATAAAAATCATTCCTGAAATGAAATAAAGAAAATGGCGATCAAGTTACTTGTCCATAGTCTTCATGCCGAATCTCTAGAAACGCTGCTTTGTCGTCTAGTCTTTTCTGAAGCACGTTCGCCTACGTTCTCTTGTCGAAGCAATTAATGACGTCAACATATATAGATAAAAAGATACACATACATGTACCACATTGAAAAAGTAATCGACAGTTTTTTATGAAAGTTCGATTTGTGTCCGACTATCAAGTTCCACCCCGTAGAGTAGAAAACAAATTTGTATGATTGATCATTACACAAAGCCAAATTTTGAAAGCCATGATTTTTATCTAAATACAAAGTTGTACTTTTGTCTTCAGAAGCAAAAAACGGAAAAACAAATATTTCATAATGACTTAATTATTTCGTATTTATCCTATTATTCTTTCTGTAGATATACATATACTATAGTTGTCAGATGTCATAGGAAATGTCGTCATTAATACTCCATGTGTCGCTCTCATATACGGCCTCTGCGCCCCTGGAATAAGTCCTGACAAAATCGAAGGCACAAATACTAGGCTGACATCTGTCCTTTGAAGATTACAGTAGAAATTACAACCGACTTAAAAGCCGGTTAATCAAACCGTTACGCTGTAGCGTGCTTCCTCTGATATAAAGATCACACTACATCATCTACATATTGGCGCGTTCAGAGCATTCGCAGTAGCGTAGCATACATGTACGCCAGTATGCTCAAGCATACAAAGACATTTCAAGATATTTTTTCAATCATATATTTTCATTAGTTTTTTTTTTAATGATTTATATGGACCGTCCGTATCAGGAAAAAAATAAAGCAAATCTAAAAAAAAATCTCCGATAAAATGGTATTGCTTTGTCAATACACATTGAAAAATCTCGAAGGTTTGTTTCTAGGGCCTCGTGGAATTGTGTTTTCCCCACCTATGGGAAATCCTCCCATACCCTCCCCCTCCTTCGACGCTACGCGATCCTCTGTAAGCATACACTCCAAAAAATGATTTGCTACGCCACTGCATCGATTTGTCATAATATGTTTCAGGGATACAAAGATTTCGGGGATGAGTATATATGTTGTTACCTTGTGGACATACGTCATCGTCTGTAGCAGAGTGACAATATCTACATTATTACATAACATTTTTTTTGCATATCACATTAGTTCAAGAAGGAAGTGCGGGGAAATAACAGACATGTCATATATAAGTACTGTATAGCGCTTTAAATTTGCGGGGTCAATATTTCGCGGTTTCGTATTCAGTACATATTCGCGGGGGTCAAGTTTCGCTGTGCACCCGAATCCCATGTGTCGTGTATAGTATTTTAGTGTCATTATTTAAGGGTTAAACCTCGAAATACAAGTAAACCGTTTGAAAATACTGATCCCGAGCGTCGTCATCCGCCAGTGACTTCATTCGAAAGGAAATCAAATGTGAATCAATTAATCACCTACCGTGTACACATAAATATGTTGTGGCAACTTATATGTAAAAGTGTTGTTTTTACACGAACTGCCCAGTTGTCCGGTGATAATCTTATTTGAGTTCATTTAAGCTTTCATAACAGCGTTGGGTTATAACTATTTCAACATGGTGTGATAAGGTCCGTAAAAGTGATTACCGGTTTCGATAGATATTAGTCAAAGCGCGAATATAGCGAAACTATAACCCCCGCGAAATATAAACGCTATACAGTATATAATTTATATGACGGCCTGACACATAAACTATATAACCGGTCAATTAAAAGAAAACCAAGCAATGTACGTATTGAACGTGTCGCGACGTTTCAATAAATCTTTCCTGTTATGCAACTAAGCTCCGTCTAGATATCTCTTTAATAGTACCATTATGAAATGTAGACATGTTCTGATTGTATCAAAAATAATGCAAGACAGGAAGATGAAAAAGTGGTTTAGGATACACAAGGAAATTCACGGATTAAAAGGCGTAGGACAGATGCAGCTGTTAAACTAAGCCTATACTGAACAGCTGTTGCTTGTACTAATTTAAGTCTGAATAGTTTCAAACAGGTTTCCTTTTTAAGCTATCCCGCCTGAATTCTATCTAGGTGACCGCGATAATATTTGTTGACGCAACGTATTAAACAAGCCGTTCTTAATATGTCATACATTCCATATCATAATAATTACAAGACCTAGATTGGAAATCTGTTAAATTAACACTGTAAGGATAAGCATTAAGTGTGCTGAAAGTGTGTCCCGATTTGATAAGTAGAATCAGAAGAGATTCCGTATCTTAATTGGAGAGGAATATCGTGTTTATGTAACTCTTAACACCTTAGGGAGATTTTTGGTCTCCTGTCATTTAACGAAGAAATTTCCACAGCATTGTGTCTGCTTTTATAAAAATAATCTGTTATTGGAAAGACTACAAATCGTTGTTTTGATAATTTAGGGCTTGCTTGTTACTCCACCAGATACATAGGAGTAGGAACATTGTACAAGGTATGCTACTTGGGCATTTTACAAATTCATTAATTTTTCTCCTTTCTTATTCATAATAGTTCCCTATCTGGTTTCCAAATCTAAACGAGTTTTTACTACATTGTAACATCCATTGGCAAACCAATTCAAAGTTTTATAACCAACAAATAGATAATCCCTAGAATAATTTGGAATGGATATCCTCACCCCAGTGATCGAGTTCGTAAAACATTATAAATCTCGAAGAAACAACGAATTAAGCTTCCTTTCAACAAAGACAATAAACGTATATATTAAATCACCTGCTTTATATGTTGCTATGCCAAGTATTTCTGTACAAAAAAAATATATGTTTCCAAGTTTCAACAAATGTTTTGAGTGTTCCCTATGGTGGCATATTTCTGCCATCCACTTGCGACTTACGAGTTACGTATGTCGACATAATTATTGAAAGATGTCGACATAATCTGAGAATATGTCGACATAATCTGAGAAGATGTCGACATAACTGTTAAATTATGTCGACATATTATCGCATTTGCCGAGATAATTTTGCCGAGATAATTATCTCGTAAGTGGGTAACTCGGCTTTTTATCGTGTTAATGCTCGGGTGTGACATCGACTTGCCACTTACGACTTGCCACTTACGACTTATTTATGTCGACATCCTAGTAGATTATTGCCGACTTACCAAAACGAGGCTTGTGCACGAGGACCGCGAAGGTGGGCTGATGGTGACTGAACAGTGGTGACTATACTGGTGAGTAACTTGGTAAAATCAATGTAAATATGGGAAATCAAAGATATGGATATTACAGTAGGTTACTATGATGTACAGAGTTTATCAATCAAAGAGGGATTTTACATAAATAAGTCGTAAGTGGCAAGTCGTAAGTCGATGTCACACCCGAGCATTAACACGATAAAAAGCCGAGTTACCCACTTACGAGATAATTATCTCGGCAAAATTATCTCGGCAAATGTGATAATATGTCGACATAATTTAAAAGTTATGTCGACATCTTCTCAGATTATGTCGACATATTCTCAGATTATGTCGACATCTTTCAATAATTATGTCGACATACGTAACTCGTAAGTCGCAAGTGGATGGCAGAAATATGCCACCATAGTTCCCGATAGGGAACCATCACGTAACAAGGCTCGATTTCGTTCCCCCCTTTTTTTTTTTTTTACAAAATCGCTAATTATACTCATGTTAGAGAGACTGTGATATTTTTATTCAATCGACTTGAATATTGATTTTTTTACATTATAGAATACCAAACCAAACCAATTATAATATTTACTTATGTACCAAGGAATAAACTTATTAACATCAAATTTGCCAGTGTCCTTTGAAATAACATGCACTAGTCAAATATAGGTAGATACTTCAAGTTTGCGCTCTTCTAGTAAATCGACATTTTGAACGTTCAGTCCATAATCCACATGCATTTTTTTTTCATTTTAGGTAGTTAAGAACAAACGTGTAAATTCATTTAAATGGGCGAATTTTTATTCACTTAAAAATATGTTCTTAAAAGCTTTTTCTTTATAACGCATACTGTTATATTTTCTACAAGGCTACCCCCATTAGCACTTTGAACTAACACCTTAATGTCTGTCGTTTTATGGACATTGTAAAATTATCTCATCAAATATAATACAAATTATGATCATGTACTAGATTATTATTAAATAACTCATGCTTTCTACTAGATGTAAATGTAAACAACCATTTATTTTCATTTTCTATTTTTCCATGTGACGTATTATTGCATGTCATGGAACATATACATTTTCTGGTTAAGAAGGAGAGACATGATATCCTAGGTTTCTGAAAGCATGTGTTTATTATCGAGAATAAACCGCTGAGACTGAGTTCTAACATTGTTCCCTTGTGTCCCCTGTAATACCGTATATTTCCTATTCTTCCCGAGTCAGACTCATATTGAAACTTCCAAATCTTGTCTGTTTCATTTGCTCGTGAAATTGACCAGATTAAAAATGCCTGCTTGCATAAACACATTTTTTAGATTTCAAAAGAATTAAAAACAATTAAATATATAACAATTTATAGTCTGTTTATGTAATTTAGTATACTATTGCTGCTTTGAAACATCAGCTTACACTACAGTTTTTTGCATTACGTCCATACGTAGACTTACACAATTTCCACTATCGGCGTCAAGCTATATAGAATTTCACAAGTTCCATTGGTTGAAAACTCGTGTTAGTTGAAATAAAATAATTAAATATTGCTTTAGTCGATTTCATGGGGAGTTCATTAAATCTGTCTCAAGAACAACTCAATTCATCATCCCATTAAATCGATAAAAGTAAGATTCAATCCTTAAATGAATATATCTTCGGGTTCTAACTTTATATACATTATATAACCTTTGAAATGTGACAAATGTATGAACATGTATTCCTCTTTTTTTTGTTTTTTTCTTGTTGTTTTTTTTAAAATACAAATGTGGGTTTTTTGGGAGGGTTTTATAAGACGATTATGATTCATTGTTGACACTTATTCCGTCTTTGCGTATTGCAGAGTTATCTTCTATTGGGAGCAGGTATTGATTGTTACGTCATTGGTCTGTGTGAGAAAATTACGTCGATTGCTCAAAAAATGATGACGTTACTCTCACAAACAAGTGACGTAACAATCAATAGATGTACCTGCCCCCAAGAGAAGATAACTCTGCAATACGCAAAGACGGAATATATATACACTAAGCATGCTTCATGGTCACTGTGATTCATATTAACATGTAAAATATCAGCGGGTTCTAGGCGCTAAATAACTTCTGACAGAAGTATAAGAAGAGTGGGTTAAGTAGTGTCTGTGCTTATTGGTGCAAAAAGAACATATCTCAAACCAATAGTTTTCATGAAATCTAAAAACAAATCATGGTGTCGGTTGTCTGTTGTTGTTTACAAACTACATTGTATCATTACATCTACTACTGCTTACATAATTATCTGGAACTGTTGCCAAACATACTTGTTTAATCTGGTGCTCTATAAACTGTAGATAGTAGCATGTCTCTCTATATTCCTCTCTGTCTATCTCTTGTTTGTTTATCCGTTTCTCTGTGTTTCAATCATACACCGTCTATCTGTATTTTTTTCTGAATGTCTATCAGTTTCTTTATTCCCTATTGTATCTCGTTTTCTCTACGTCTATTTGTTTGTGTATCACCGCATCTTCATTTTTCTGTATATCCGTCTTGGTATCTTTGTCTCTCTGTATATCCGTCTTGATATCTCCGTCTCCACATCTCCCTGTATATCCGTCTTGATATCTCTGTCTTTCTATCTCCGTCTCCACATCTCTCTGTATATCCGTCTTGGTATCTCTGTCTCTCTATCTCCGTCTCCACATCTCCCTGTATATCCGTCGTGGTATCTCTGTCTCTCTGTATATCCGTCTTGGTATCTTTGTCTCTCTGTATTTCCGTCTTGATATCTCCGTCTCCACATCTCCCTGTATATCCGTCTTGATATCTCTGTCTTTCTATCCCCGTCTCCACATCTCTCTGTATATCCGTCTTGGTATCTCTGTCTCTCTGTATATCCGTCTTGATATCTCTGTCTCTCTATCTCCGTCTCCTCATCTCTCTGTATATCCGTCTTGGTATCTCTGTCTATATATATCTCCGTCTCTTCATCTCCCTGTATTTTCTTCTTGGGATCTTAGTTTCTATATATCCGTCTCCTCATATCACTCTTGGTATCTCAATCTCTCTATCTCCGTCTCTTCATCTCCCTGTATACCCGTCTTGGTATCCCCGTTTCTATATCTCAGTCTCTCCGGATTTGTATCCCCATCTTTCCGACTCTCTGCATTTCCGTCTCTCCTACTCTCTGTCTTATTTAATCAAACTTTTTTAAGTGCACGTAACCCGTTAATACACTATAAATTTGATTACGTCAGTAGTTAGTAACAATGCCGTTTTACAACGCAGAAATATGCAAATGATTGACATAGATGCCAGACTAAGGCTTAATATTACTTATCTTCATGTTGATCTTTATGCTAGAACAAAAAAGTCGGTCTAATCTTTTGTCTGTAACGGACACTAAACCGCCTACTGCTCTGGTTCATTATATGGACAGTAATCCAGGAATGAATCGGTTATCTCCCCTGAGCAAAATCTGGTATATCGTTCTTTTTTTAATCAATAGGAAAAAAACAGTATTTGGCATAAACAATCCCAAAACTACTAAAACGCTAGACGTTACAAATCCAGTATTTATCGATGATGGAAAATTAAACTGTGGACGTCGGCCCTGGACGTAGTTAAAACGATCAGAATCTAGGATGTTGAGCACAACGCCCGTACGGCTATTTAAATACCCTTTCCCTCAAATTTAAGTTGCAGTTTCATTACGTGTTCCGGCAATTATAATTAAACAGTTAAGAATCTGTAAAACTTGACTAAAAAATAAAAATAGGATTAATTTGATTTATAATAGATCCAACAGTACTACATATTAGCATTCCTATTCATGATAAACAAAGAGGGAAAGCAGATATAGGGATCAATGGTTACCTTTCCAGACCACATAAACCCCCCGATGACACTTGGTGAGGTATTTAACATCTGACGATGTAAACTGACCGTTCGTATTGTACCTCATTGTTGTTTGTATGAAAAACAGGGAGACAAGAGTTTTGAAGACAGAGAATTTTCATCATCTCATCGTCATTGACATAAGCCTACGTTATAAAGCGTTTAATGGGCACCTTTCCTCTTTTGTTTCATTTGTACATAGTTTACAATGTATGGAGCATTTTACAAAATAATTTTCATTATTTTGAACTTAAGTATGATATGTTTGTTCCCTAAATAAACGAAATAGACTTGGTGTAGTTAAATATTCACCGTTTATGGCTTTCGGTCAAAAAGGTCAATCCTTCGAGCGTATTTCTTGTTCATTAAACTACTGTGCAGAACCAGAAATATTCTTAGATCAAACATAAATATTGTTTTCGTGGAGTATGCTTTACCGTTAAGTTTACATTAAAATGAGCATAAATTTGGTTAAACCATATTTTGTAACTAAATTGAGATTTTCATCTAAAAACTGTTACCTGAAACCGTCCATTTTAAGGCCAGTAGCTGGTGGTTTATTATTAAACACAATAATAGACAGCATCAGGTAAACATTTACTTCATTGTACTTTCATCTTTATATGTACAATAAAAAATAAACGATGACGTCACAACTATGTTTTGAATAATAAACATTCTACTTTTTCACCCTGAATGTGATGAGGATTTCACAATTTGGGTGAAATATTATTCCAAATGGCTGCTGCCAGAGGTCACAAAACAAGGTATTCGACCACATAACAAGGATTTTGTCTGACCGAAATGTACTGATCTTCAAACATACCGTATTTAATATTCCCGCTTTGCCTCCGATAAAACCAGCAACTATAGGCTGCACGAGGCTGAACTATGCTTTGTTTTCTGTTTATTTCAAACATGAACTAAAGTTCTGACTCAGTTAGTTGCGGGTCAAATTGGTGCAGAAATGTGAACATGGCGGCAATATGGTTTTACAATATAATTTACCTGTTTCTTCATTATCATGTAACTATAGCAATGCACACCTAGGTGATTGACATTCCGTACCTGCTGATCTCACGCGCACGGCTAAACTGTCCAGGTAAACAGCCGCATGAGGTGTGATGACCTCCCTGATATCCATTACCGATTATTAACATAAACATGTAATTTTACAAATACAAATATCAACGACTTACTTTCTCATTAAAGATTATATAGAAATTAATTTCCGGTGCTAACAGTGTATTACATACACACTGTTGCATATTTCCGGATAAGAGCGGAATTATGCCATTCTTAACCTACCAATACATATACATATATATAATATATATTAGCTATCGTGATTCTTCCTAATTTGATATAGAATAAAGGACGTGAGAATGACAGTGCGGTTTTTCAAAACAGGCCGTTATGTTGATGCCTACTATAAAACAATGTTCTATATCATTTATTTTTCAACTGATTTAATACTTCATTCAAATATCATCTATATGTGCTTGGCCTGTTTAACCTTGCCATTTCACCAATGAACGAACTATATATTCTCAGCGGTGCTGAGCTCGAAGATAATACATCGTCAATTCAACCAATATCTGGGTATTCAAACTTAAGCTTTTATTGAAACCAACACAAGCAGCCTTGTCCTAAACATGTTACTGCAAATTTAACATTGCTCTAAAATCATTTTCTCAATGTTGTCTTAGCTTTAGGAAACATAATGTCAATTCAGCCTATGTATTTAACGTGCAATTTATATAAAACACAGAACCGACACAAATAACATTGCTTAAAGGTTTCAAAACCGACTTTCGTATCTGTAAGAAAATATACGGAAACAATAAGCATCCCTCCTAACACTACGCACACATTTTAATGTATAAGTATCTTTATAAAAGCTTGCTAGTAAATGTTCTCTTAAGAGCTATTAACGGTTCGTATGTGATTGCTACTACAGGTATAACATGAGGTAATAATAATGATAATAAATAATAATTCGAGGTTTTTAAATACCGCTTTATCACAACCTAGTTTGTAGGTCGTCCCAAAGCGGTTCACAATTATTATCCGTGGTTATAGGGCCTTTGAAACCAGTCAATAGCTTTCTCAACTGCCTGGGTAGCTTACAGCCGGAGCTGCCATTTCGGCGCTAACAGCTAGCATTCAACAAATAGATACAGCATACCGAAAATTATTTACAATGTACCATTTACCTGCTTTGTTCTTCTAGGACTCATCGGTGATGATAGGGGTCAAAAAGTAAAAATCCAAATTTGTTTACAATTCTTTTAGGCGCCTGTGTAAACAACAGAAAAGCAAGGAAAGGATAATCACGGAAGAATAGTATTGAATTTTTGAAATCCTCGATCTATTGACATTTCTGTCGAATATTGTGTGCCATTGCTGAACTTCAGGCTATGCGCACGAATGCCTGGAATATGTTTTAATAATGATGCCAAGGGCGACGGATGCTTTTTTCGCCACTTCGTTGGATTGAAAACGAAATTATTATTTCTTTCATTAATAAAGAAGAATTACCAAGGAATTGACAAATGGGAATAGACAATTATCTTCGAAGGTCACCTTGATGGTTATCAAAATTATAGATTTTGCTGTCTAAAACGCATCATGTAATTATAAGAATGCAGTCATTGAGTAATCAAAATACTAAAGGTGTACGTAGGTCACGAAGGATCGAACTTTGACATCTTGGAGGAAACCCAAACAATCGACATCGGAAAATGGAAACCTGCAAGTACCACAGGATGATGAACGAAAACGTAAAATGCGTCAACGCTTCCTGGTAGCAGAAGACCGTACCTGACCATGTCTGCGCTGCAAAGAATACTGTTGTATATTTGTATATGCAAGGCCAAGATTACAAAACTCTAGCGAAAGCTGATTTAGTGTGTTTCCCCGGTGTAGAATAAACGTTAAGAGAAATATACATAGACAACCAGAAATAGAAAAGAAATGTAAGGAGATGATTTTAAATCTTTTACTTCAGCGCTAGCCTTAAACGATAATTAGCAAAACATGCAACTGGTCAAACTAATTAATATCAATTTATATGTATGACACATTATGAAAAATTAGAACATTATATTTATAATTCTCACAATGTATAAATAAATGGTCTTTTTAAAACTTCATGCCATTTGTTATATCGACTACTGTACTCAGTGAAATTCACAGTGTAAAGTGTTTGCCATCTGGCCTTTCAAACACGCTCTCTATCTTTCTTTTAATTCGTCCAAATATATTTTCAAGTAAATGTCTCTTTATCAACTGTATATTTTGATACCACATGACAGGACCTGTATATTGGGGTACCATTTAGCAGTACTTGTTTATAATGATGGTATGAAAATAAAGCCCTTATTGAAAGGAGAAGAAAAGATTACGATAGGTTCCATTTGGTAAAACACATTCCCACAGAAACTATTCCGTCTTTGCGTATTGCAGAGTTATCTTCTCTTGTGAGCAGGTATTGATTGTTACATCATTGGTTTGTGTAAGAAAATTATGTCGTTTTCTCAAAAATTGATGACGTTACTCTCACAAACGAATGACGTAACAATCGAAACCTGCTCACAAGAGAAGATAACTCTGCAATACGAAAAGACGGAATATGCAAATCAAACATACTAACTCTGACTCCAGTCACATTGTGTTTATTCTGTTCTTGAATACATCATGCACCGTTTAGCACTGTTTTAATTGTCTTGCCATGACGTTCCCAGAATGCATCACTATATAAGGGAGAATGCATGTTTACGAAAGACACCTATCTTCGTGTAGCTCCTCTAGCCGCGCTTCCAGGAACTCGTGAGTAAGGTTGTGTCGAGTAACCATCCCAAGTACCTTAAAAAAGGAAATATTGTTGAGTCAACTTTCACTGTACCGAAAAATAGGGAAAACATTGTCGAATAACCTTCCCCAGTAACGACAATAACAGTTAAAAGTGTCGAATCACTTTCCCCAGTAACGACAATATAGAAAAAAAGTGTCTAGTCATTTTCCCCAGTAGCAACAACATAGGAAAAACGTGTCGAGTCATTGTCCCCAGTAACGACAATTTTGTAAAAACAAAGTGTCGAGTCTTTTTCCCCAATAACGACAATATAGGAACAAGCGTCAAGTCTCCTTTCCATGTACCGCCAAAAAAAAGGAAAAGAGTGTTGAGTCACCTTTCCCTGCTCTGACCAAAAGCAAAATTGTTTCGAGTCACTATCCCCAGTACCTACTAACTTTGATACAGGGGTCAGTGTAATACTTGTGTGACGTCATTGCTATAAATGTGATTGTGGGTAATATGTGTCACACATCAAAACGGAATCTTACCCTGACATTTTTTACAAATTACCCAGATAGCTAAATATACCATCGTTAGTTATTCCCAGTTGTCCGCCTCCACACAAAAAAAACGTTGTATGGAAAAATAGACGTATTTTCGATTTATGATGATTATTTTGCCTTTAAAGAGGTATTTCATTCTTTTGTATGATCATCTCAAGTCCATATACCCCAATTTTAATCTCCTGTTGTTTCCACATTCATAACGGACTTTATTCGACTTGCATCAAAACCTTTTTTAGAGATTTCGACTAGATACATATTATAAAGTTTGTAAGGGTATCCACACCTTCAGAGCAACCGTCTGCTTAGTCGCCATTTACTGGCGAGATTTCTTCGTCATATACACACTTTTTAAAAATGATAGTGATTGTTTTAACACATGTATTTTGAGGTTAACACACGCTTAACATATCTCATCAAGTGGAAACTAGAACATGTTCATTTTACTTTACTTATTTCCCGATATTTTAAAGGTCCAGACAAATTTAGACATTATCACATACGCCTATGGTCATCATTTAAAACGATTTTTGTATTTACGTCAATTTTGAACTTTCCACATCAGATGTGAAGCCAAGATATGGATATGTGTGGATTAGTACCGTGTTGTCGGGGACCTGTCTTGTAGAGTCTTTTGCTTCTAGTGATAAAAATGAGGATGAAATACATTTCTCCATCCCACATCGCTTCACATGAATGATTATTTTAGTCATTGAATGAAGGGCTGGCTGTCCGTATCACTTTCAGTGGTGGACACATCAGATCTAGTCTGATTGCTTAGTAATTAACATAGAACGCGCCTTCGGCGTTATCTATTGACAGTGATAGATGCCCCAATAATGCTGGCATATTAGCCAAGTCAAGTCCAGAGTCTTAGTAATGAAAGGTTCCGTGTCAACTAACAATGAACGAATTTGGCTGATCACAAAATTTGTAACACGATGACACGGAGGAGAATCCATAACCTTACAGCCCGAGCCTCACATCCTTCGTCGGCTATGTCCTACAGAGGGGAAGATAAAAACACGTACTACAACACCAACTGGCCCATGGGGCCTTTCCGCTACATAATTAAACAACCTAGAGGTACTTATTAAAGCAATATGATAGCAACAATACACATAAACATATTCTTAACCCCATCACTGCAAATGTTAAAAACGCTTGAATAATAAAAAAAATACCATGTTAAACCTTGTCACAGAAATTACAATTAATCCTTTAATGATCAAAATATATAATATTTTGCCTTTCCCAAGAAGTACAAGATATCTTTCAATGATAATTATATATAGATCATTTTACCTTGTCAAAAGGGACACAAGAAATCTTTTAATGATGAACATATATTAAATTTTACCTTGTCACAATATGCACACACCAAATCGTTTAATAATGAAAAATTGTTTTGTGAAAACAAAACAAACAAAAATTAAGTTAATCAAAAGAAATCATTCAATTTCTTCACCAAAAACAATTGTTAGAAACATACAATGAAAAAAGAAGATTTTGTAGACAGCCAGAGTCATCAGAAAATACCCTAATGATGTTCGAAACCATTTAAATGTAGAAGATGTATTTATACCACGAAATCTCTTCATAAAAAAAAGCTAAAACTAATGCTTGTCACTAAAAGTCACGTGATCATACGTTTGTGATACAAAAAACAACAAAAGAATACCAAAGTGTAAACAAAATCGGAAAAGTCAACATCGATAATACTTCGGTAGCGTGCTTCACTTCATCGACGACACCCGCCATATAAATCTATGTCAAGAGCAAGTAATGGCACGTCCTCGTAGCGAGAACTGGGGCAGTAGCCGGACAGTATGTATGCCTTGCTTAAATCCAAGTGTCACGCGCTATATCCTGACAGCTAGACAGCACTGAAACCCGAAACTAACTTCCGCCCAACCGCAATGTACTGAGAGCGTCATATTTCTGTTGACACACTGTCGTCTACGTGATTTAATCAAAGCCGGAAATAACTTTTGGTTATCTTCCGTCCACGCGCTATGTACTGAGAGCGGGACAGTACTGATAGTTATCCTCCGTCCGCGCGTCCACGCGCTATGTACTGAGAGCGGGACACGCGCTATGCACTGATCATGAGAGTGGGACAGTACTGGTAGTTATCCTCCGTCCACGCGCTATGTACTGAGAGCGGGACACGCGCTATGCACTGATCATGAGAGCGGGACAGTACTGGTAGTTATCTTCCGTCCACGCGCTACGTACTGAGAGCCGAACAGAACGGTTGTCTCCCATCCGTCCTCGCTCTGTATGCTGAGAGCTTGACAGTATTATTATAAAAAGCCAGCTTCTGTTCATTCGCTTTGTACGTATATCAGAGAAACCATGTGACTTAAATCAAATATGGCAACGACGGAAAAATACGGCTTAGTATACCTGCAATGCTTACCAACAAAACTTGAAACGTACTTTTCTATAAAGATTTAGGTTTATTTTTGCGAACATGATATGAAATCTAGCCGTGTTGTGTTTCATTTACCTGTCCTTCATGGCTAACGACGGGTAGATGTCGGAGTCCCATGCTTCTGAACAGGTTGAACACTTGAGGCACTGGTGTCGTGGGATACACGGTATATGGACAAGGGTTCATATAAGGTACCACGTCCTGTAACCATAGTGAAAGCAAACAGGTATTAACATGCATGTGTTTACTGGTGAGAAATAAAGTCTTGGTAACTCTCTGTTATCCCTTCTATAGGGCAGTAGATTACTTTTATTGAATTAATCACTCATGTTTTTATCAGACATATTACATTTGCATTTCGCCTTGTTTGTATCATTGATTTTCTTTCAGCCTATCGAATGAAAAGATTCTCGGAGGGTTCGTCCGTTTACACCATTGTTTTGACGACAAACACACAAATCCACATAAGTTGTTTCAAACAATCTTTTATTTTGATTATCAATATTTACGTTTTAAAGACATAATGAATTAACGCTGATTATTTTCTGACTACTGTGTAACAGTGTTCTGTACAGCTGTACGTTGGATATATTATTTTATTTGACAATGCAATGTACCGGTAGCGTCAATGTTTACATGTTAAAAGTGTATTTGCAGAGTCGTCACTGAAATAATGAAGAAACTATGTTTTTGCTCCAGAATGACAGCATTCTTCTATTTATGACTACAAACAACCTAACGCAAGCATCCTTTTCTGTGATGATGTCTAACTGTAAACGCCAATAACGTATTCTTACTGGTCTAACTAGATAATCATATTTCATTTAGAATACTTATAAGATTGGTTTCCATGACAACTCGATTAGTGAACTAACATAAGTTCAGGATCCTCGTTCCACTGTCATAAACTTTTACTATGTATTGGGAACATTTTTTTCACGCAAGACTATAGCTTTCAGATTCGTTTCTGAAAAAGTATATCATTCCTTGCAGAATTTTTATGAAAAACAAGAAATCAGAAATAAACAAAAAGTATTCACCGACAGTGTTCTACGTGCAAAAACAAAGCTTGGCCACACCAGGATTTCTACCCTGAAACAGGACTGATATACTGTCGCTCTCATAGACAGAGCTACCTGACCAAACAGGAGAGCCTTGACCCAATTGCGCTACAGTTACCTCTAAACAAATGACGGGGTAGCTATTGCCTATACGAAATAATATCAAGTAGTTTTGCCTACAGTTGTGCAGGGATCCTTCAGTTTTGTAACAATCAGTGGGACACGGATCCTTAAGTTTTGTAACAATCAGTGGGACACGGATCCTTAAGTTTTGAAACAATTAGTGAGACAGAGATTCTTCAGTTTTGTAACAATCAGTGGGACACGGATCCTTAAGTTTTGTAACAATCAGTGGGACACGGATCCTTAAGTTTTGAAACAATCAGTGGGACAGAGATCCTTCAGTTTTCTAACAATCAGTGGGACACGGATCCTTAAGTTTTGTAACAATCAGTGGGACACGGATCCTTAAGTTTTTTAATAATCAGTTGGGACACGGATCCTAAGTTTTGTAACAATCAGTGGGGCACGGATCCTTAAGTTTTGTAACAATCAGTGGGACACTTATCCTTAAGTTTTGTAACAATCAGTTGGGACAGGGATCCTTAAGTTTTGTAACAATCAGTGGGGCACGGATCCTTAAGTTTTGTAACAATCAGTGGGACAGAGATCCTTAGTTTTGTAACAATCAGTGGGACACGGATTCTTCCGTTTTGTAACAATCAGTGGGACACGGTTCCTTAAGTTTTGTAGCAATCAATGGGACAGAGATCCTTCAGTTTTGTAACAATCAGTGGGACCCGGATCCTTAGTTTTGAAACAATCAGTGGGACACGGATCCTTAAGTTTTGTAACAATCAGTGGGACCCGGATCCTAAGTTTTGTAACAATCAGTGGGACAGGGATTCTTCCGTTTTGTAACAATCAGTGGGACACGAATCCTTAAGTTTTGTAACAATCAGTGGGAAAAGGGATCCTTCAGTTTTGTAACAATCAGCGGGACAAGGATCCTTAAGTTTTGAAACAAGATCCTTTAGTTTTTTAACAATCAGTGGGACCCGGATCCATAAGTTTTGTAACAATCAGAAGGACACGGATTCTTAATTTTTGTAACAATCAGTTGGGACAGGGATGTTTATGTTTTGTAACAATCAGCGGGACAGGGATCCTTAAGTTCCTGATTTCCTTCTATGACGAAATCAGCATTTAAACAATTTGTCATGCAATACGCATGATTATGCTGTTGCTTGATAAAGGAGACACCTGAATACACATATCCCTGTCAAAGCGTGCCTAAGGAGGCGGCTAAATACACCCAGCACTGGAAATAACCCACGAATCTCGGTCGTTGGTCCACAGAACACACCGCCGTACAGACCACGACAACATGAGACGTTCTTAGACTAAAATCCAAATTTCAATTGATAAAATATATATAATATTATTCTAAGGAATTTGTCTTATTTTGGTGAGATAGTTAAAATGTACTCTACGTAAATATGCATGTTACAAAATAAGAAACTCTTACCGATGACATTAAATGGACTGATGTCTTAATTCTGTCCTGACGTTCGGGCAAAAACAACAATTAGCTTGATACAACTGTATGAGTATAAAGATACATTTAAATTGGATATTTTAAATATTGTTAAAAGTACAGTAAGATGTTTCACGAAATGATTGATCTTTTTCTGTTTTTGATATAAGCACTTGCTTTTTGACATTACATGATTTAAGCTATTTTCAAGCACGAGTTCATGTATGAATAGTTTCGTGAATATAGGGCAAGATCAGTCTGGGAATAGACAACAAACATTCCTCAGTCTGGGAATGGACTACAACGATTCCTCAGTCTGGGAATGGAAAACAAAGATTCCTCAGTCTGGGAATGGACAACAAACATTCCTCAGTCTGGGAATGGACAACAAAGATTCTTCAGTCAGGGAATGGACAACAAACATTCCTCAGTCTGGGAATGGACAACAAAAATTACTCAGTCTGGGAATGGACAACAAAGATTCTTCAGTCTGGGAATGAACAACAAAAATTACTCAGTCTGGGAATGGACAACAAAGATTCCTCAGTCTGGGAATGGACAACAAAAATTACTCAGTCTGGGAAAGGACAACAAAAATTACTCAGTCTGGGAATGGACAACAAAGATTCTTCAGTCTGGGAATGGACAACAAAGATTCCTCAGTCTGGGAATGGACAACAAAGATTCTTCAGTCTGGGAATGGACAAAAAACATTCCTCAGTCTGGGAATGGACAACAAAGATTCTTCAGTCTGGGAATCGACAACAAACATTCCTCAGTCTGGGAATGGACAACAAACATTCCTCAGTCTTTCCTCAGTCTGGGAACGAACAACAAAGATTCCTCAAAAAGCGGTTATGGCCATTGATCTAAGAACAAGGTGTGGTTGTGTTGATTAGGATCACACCGGCTGTCAGGAAGTCAGCGCTAACGTCCAGTGTGACGCTACACATAATTAGTATATGATGTAGTAGTTGAGCGTATTGTCCGGTATAACCTAATAACCAATAGACAGCTTCCGCGATGGTCAAGCGGGGAAATACCCTCCAGAGACTGGCAGATGTTACTAGACGTCCCAGCAGTCATATCAAAGAGGATCAAAGGTGTCAAAATGTTGACTAAATGTTCATAGGCGATTCATCATACAAAAAATAGATGGTTTTCATTCATTGCACTAATTCTATTAACATAAGCTGTACAACGAGGAACACTGCTGGCAGTGATATTGGGGTCAAAAGGACAGGACGCGTAACATATTGTAAAAAAGATAAATGAAAAACAGACATGAATCCAATTTCTCAAAGAAAAAAACTTCAGTTTTGAAACTTGCCGTGAACTCTATTTCCTCTTCGTACTTATTTATTGATTTTAATTGATTTTAAGATAGAAATGTTTTTTCCACGTAATAGTTAATTGATCTCACATGTTCTCGAAACTGCTATTTATAGTATCGCAATTCTTATATCTGTGTGTCTATTTCATTGTTCGCAACCAATGTGAATTCCATCAAATAACAAGAAAAAAAATGCATACCGTATTGTTCACTTTCCCGTGTATATATAACAAACTCCTCACGTGTGTTTACTACACTACAAACAAACAATATATATACAACACTACCCGTGTATATATAACAAACTCCTCAAGTGTGTTTACTACACTACAAACAAACAATATATATACACGCTACCCGTGTATATAAAACAAACTGCTCACGTATGTTTACTACACTACAAACAAATAATATATATACACGCTACCCGTGTATATATAACAAACTGCTCACGTATGTTTACTACACTACGAACAAACAATATATATACAACACTACCCGTGTATATATAACAAACTGCTCACGTGTGTTTACTACACTACAAACAAATAATGTCTATACCACACTTTCAACAAACAAATATTTAAATCACACTGTCAACAAACAAATATGTAAATCACACTGTCAACAAACAAATATGTAAATCACACTGTCAACACACAAATATGTAAATCACACTGTCAACACACAAATATGTAAATCACACTGTCAACAAACAAATATGTTAAACACACTGTCAACCAACAAATATGTAAATCACACTGTCAACAAACAAATATTTAAATCACACTGTCAACACACAAATATGTAAATCACATTGTCAACACACAAATATGTAAATCACATTGTCAACACACAAATATGTAAATCACATTGTCAACACACAAATATGTAAATCACATTGTCAACACACAAATATGTAAATCACATTGTCAACACACAAATATGTAAATCACATTGTCAACACACAAATATGTAAATCACATTGTCAACACACAAATATGTAAATCACATTGTCAACACACAAATATGTAAATCACATTGTCAACACACAAATATGTAAATCACATTGTCAACACACAAATATGTAAATCACATTGTCAACACACAAATATGTAAATCACATTGTCAACACACAAATATGTAAATCACATTGTCAACACACAAATATGTAAATCACATTGTCAACACACAAATATGTAAATCACATTGTCAACACACAAATATGTAAATCACATTGTCAACACACAAATATGTAAATCACATTGTCAACACACAAATATGTAAATCACACTGTCAACACACAAATATGTAAATCACACTGTCAACAAACAAATATGTTAAACACACTGTCAACCAACAAATATGTAAATCACACTGTCAACAAACAAATATTTAAATCACACTGTCAACACACAAATATGTAAATCACATTGTCAACACACAAATATGTAAATCACATTGTCAACACACATGCATATTTAATACATTTTCAACATACTCATATATGTATATATACATGTATATGGCACAATGTTGACACACAATGACACAGGATACGTCCCACAAACATTTTACCATTCGAATCTGACAAGTTTACCAAATGACAAACATTTGCATTGCGGATGTTGTCTATAAAAAAGAAAACGCTTACTCGCCCGGAACACGTGATCTTACTCTCTGAGACAATGTTTAACTGTGACTACTCTCTGAAAAACGTTTCACTCTATTCTCATTTCAGACAATATACATTTAAACCATTTACTTTCAACAGTCGAACACTTTCATTTACATCGTACTGTAAACGTAGTATTTCTTGTGGTCATAAAAGTTGAGTTCGTTTATTTCTAAATCGTGATTAAGATGCTAAAACTGTGATATTTGCTATCGCAATTCCCTTTGTAGCGGTACAGGTACAAATGTTATCGTTGTTTAAGAATAAGACCAGATGTTCCCAGAGTATAGGCGTCTTTTGTTTTGTGGACGACAACGGTATCCTTAATGGCTGAACCTTAGTCATTTGAATTTAAAGAATGCACCAGTGTCGTATTAATAAAAAAACAAGAAACACTCACGATAATAATCAAAGACTGACGTTTCTAACACACACAAAAATAGAGATTTTCCGAAAAAGACCAACAAAGGTATTTTCAGCGACGTTCTTACCATTTTAATGCATGACTTGGATGAATGATTACAATTCCATTTTCCTGAATTTTGTTATAAACACCATGGCAGATGTCAGATGTTACCATTCCAGGACGTATCATTTTTACTTTTTTTATGTTATAGTTTTCTTGTTTTCTTTGCAACAATCTCGTATTGCTGAAAACATGACAGTTTATAATAAAACGCCGCACGCAATTCAATAAAAAAAAGCACAAGAGACACCTCCTAAAATAAGACCTCGTTATTAGTTTAACCTTGAACGATAATTCTTGAATCGACATAGTTAATTGTTTTGAAATATACAAAGCTATCATGTTGTCGTTGAAAATTAGTTTTAATATTTACGTTATTAATGGATTGATTCTGTTGAACTCAGTGATAATTTGATTCTATAATCACAGTGTTAGCAAATTTTGTGCAAAATAAAATATTAATCTCTGCTGTACAATGTTACGTATTTTTTCAAACTGCATCTCAACACTTCACACAATAAGGAAAACATTTGTCCTGTAGTGTAAACTATAACGTTTTAACAAGAAGGAATAAAAGTAAGAAATGACGAGATATGGATGTTGTGTTTTTGGGAAGGGGCTTGGTTGGGTTTTTTTCAATCTTTTATTGAGATTTTTTTCATATACAAGATTGCATTTATATTTGAGATGTATTTAAATGATACAATATTTTACGGTCTGCTGGCGTCCTTGTATTTGACTGAGTTATGTTGTTCAGATATTTTTTGTTAACATCCACGGTTACAATCACGATAACAAATGGAACAGACGAAGACTTCATGTTGTACAGTATAACATGACCACGGGCATTTTATCAAAAAAAGGTAATCTAATTTTGGTTTTTATCCGAAGAGAAACACATACTTAAAACTGATGGAAATATAATTAACAAGTAAAACGAAAAAACATCGCTAACAAGGAAACATATTTCACAATTTAATAAAAGATATCGTCCAACTCTATTTAAATGTGAGATATTCGTTGGACAGTCATACTAAACTCTTACACGCCTATAGACTATAAAAAATAATAAACTTTAATAAAAAGGCCTTGAATGACATATAACTTCGCGAAAGTAATTGTTTAGATTGCGTTAATGATCACCGGAGAGGGTAAGCCATGCGGAAACCATCGGTGTCGAAAACAAAACAAAACTACATATGATAATGTATATGTTTATTTTCACACAATTGTGTTTTCGTTTATTATTATTCGCCTATATATTATTTCCTTTATTTCGGGCCAAAAAGACCAGGGTCTTTATCAGCACTTTCACGTGATAGGCCTAACCCTAACCCTAACTTACACTTACACGTGATAACCCTAACCCTAACTATTACTGTGTCATTATTATCTCCTTTCCACACTTAGACAGCTGTAAAATCATTTTTATGAATTAAACCTGTTCATCATTTGTTTGTTTGTTTGTGTTTTACATCCTATGAACAACTATGATCAAGGACGTGCCAGGTTTTGATGGTGGAGGAAAGCCGGAGTTCCCGGAGAAAAACACAGACCTAAGGCCGGTACCTCGCGACTGCCCCACGTAGGCCTCGAACCCGCCACCCAGTGGTAGTAGAATGTCAGACGCTTTAACCACGTGCACTTTGCCACCGCGGCCCTAGGCCTGTTAATCAAATGACAAAATTAACCAAAAGTCATTAATCAAAATGTAAAGGACACATCATTTGTACAGTGAGTATGGTAGTATAAAAAACTTAAATACTTTACCACAAGTTTTGATTGGTTAAGGTTCTGTGATTTGGTGACGTCATAAATGTCTGGATATCGGGGGTAGTCTTCTGTCATCTCCTCATAGCTGAGATTGAATTGGCTGGTCCTCTGAAAATAAGTCATTATAAATGTTAAACGTAATTAGAGGAGACAAAACAGAACAATACTGACAACTCGTGTCATCTACCATTCACGTTTTCAAGGGTTGTTTCAGAATATCTCATTAACTGTATCCGTTAATTACGAAATCATTTTATGACAGAACAGTAACTAAACACGCTTTAGTTTGATCTTATCCAAATAGGTGAGTGTAAAATATTATCACTTTTCATGGCAGTAATGTATATGACATTGGTATAAATACAAAATTATAGTTTCAATACTAGCTTTTAAAGTAAGACGTCACAAACATCCTTTTTTTAAATTATGAGAAAGGCCCAGATAAAATATTCCAGGGATAGCATCATGAATATGATTGAATTTTTCGTTGAAAAGATATCCAGTATAGTGTTGTTTGTAAACATTTTCTTCAGGTTGGTAAGTATGGATTATGAAAAGTTATTTTTTACACATCCAGTTGTCCACAAAATCGATGTCGATTTCGGCTACGCTGTGTTAGGCAGATTCAGCGTAGCCGAAATCGACATCGATTTTGTGGACAACTCGTACGCAGTTTACACCTTTGTGTGCATACGCTTCACTGGTCATTTGTCTGATGAAGGTGACAGTATACATATCGTACTAGTCATCGAAACGTCACATAGGAAATGTATTGGTTGTGTAAAAAAGATCTTTTCATAATCAGTATAATGTTGGCATACTCTTGGTTTAGCCAACTTACTTTTTATCAAAGCGTTCATCAGGAGAGTACAACAAACATCTTGTGAAGTCATTCACTTTCACTATTAAATATGTCAATGATGAGCCGTTTTAAATAACAAAAAAAAGTTTAACCTTGATAATAATATATGCCTTTCTTAAGTTGAAATCAACAACCAATGACATTATCGACTCTCAAGTTGCTAACCTTATGTTTATTTACAACACGACGAGCAGGGACGGCCTACTAATGAACTTTACGGTAAGGGTGATCCTTTTTATTTCCTGTGAACTTTCTCAATGATAGATGTCAAATGATGAGGACAAACTCACAACACGAAGTTTCTAGAGATGTAGGCGGATGAAGAATATGGGCACGTTTGGTGACCACCACCATGATGTCATCGGGAATCTATCTAGTGCGATTTGAGAAGCGATATTCGGATTAGGCTGATAAGTGTTGCTTTGATGACACTCTAGATCTGTTGATATGTTTGGGTTCTTGAAGATAGGTACGGGTTCTCACAGCTGTATTATCTCAAAACGAGGTTCCACAAACAGTCGGTACATGTAACGTTAGGAATGATAAACTAACGGAACGCAATCATTGACAAGGAATGCTATTTAGACATGACATTAACTTGACCCTGACACCAATGGTCATGTTCTCCTGGTACTTAAAAAATTACCATTTAAAGTCTTTCTTTGGATTTTTTTCCCGTCCAAATGTTATCAATTTTGGGATTTGTTGGTTTCTTTTAACTAAAAATATTGAATCCTCTTTCATCTCGAAGTTCATCCAAGGTCCCAACGATTTAATTACGGTACAACAATTTTCATTTTGAATTAAATACAAAACCAAACTCTCATAACTTTGTTACTATTGATAGAATTATTTCGCTGACTTATCCCGGGTAATACAACACACCTTCTATCGTACGTTATATAACGTATGGCTATCGTATATGTCACGTGACTATTGTGTGGCATGTCATGTGATTCGCAAGTTTTGTCATGTTACTTATGAATAAGCAAAGTCATATATACAGGATCTTACATGAGTTTCCATTTCATATGAAATGAAAAACGAGTGTAAGATCCTTTTTATTACATAATCAAGATTTATGGCATTTATTCGTGTAAAAAGACAATTTTCGTGCAAACTTGAAATGTAAAAAGCCGCTATTTTGACTCCAGTGCGTAGATTTAAGTATGTGACGTCATGTACTTGTCTTGAGCGTGACGTCACAATTGAAACAATTGAAACTTATAACCAGTCAAGGGGCTGGTAGGTCATATTGCATTGGTTAATACGCAAAAAAATATGACATGGCATCACCCTATATGATATACGTATAACGTCCGAATAACGTCAATAAAAACAAGACATTATAACGATGTAAAGCCTTACTCACGACTAATGACGATAATTTATCGTTTTATATTTAATGTTAGCCAAGAAAACATGTTTTTCTCCTGTATTTATTCTTGGTAGTTTTGTAAAAATAGAATCAATAATAAATGACGCTGTACCGACTTTTTTGTTTCAAAGTAAAAAAAAAAATGAAAATTTCTAGACTCGTTCAAAAAATGTCTCACATGAAATGCAAAGTTATTAGATACCCGGTGTGTATGTTATAAAACACGCATAAACTAAGTGATGACGCCTTGTGCAGCTCCCACTACAAATGTCATCCCGGAAATAAAGGATCGGGTTAACATGTTCTGTCTGTAGAACATCCTAACATATTTACAGGCTCCGTAGCCTAATTAAGTCAACAAAGTGTGCTAACATTGTCATTTCTTTTTCGGTCGAAATGAAATTTCTTATAATTTGACTTCAATTTGTATTCATTTAGAAGTCAAACTCTATAGGAAGAGCTTTCTGTCTTAATCAACACTCCTCCCTGGTTCGTTGATAATCCCTGGCGTTCTTTAATCACCGTTTACTACCACAGTGAGCTGGAGCGGCCATTTTTTAATTCCCCTCAACAAAAGATTTCCAAATGCCAGCTTTTCGATGAGGGTTATATATAGACCTGGAAGTTTGAAAACACTGATAGTTCAGTGCAAATACATAAGTATAATTGGATTTTCCCTAGTCAGGAATAGACAAATAAATATGTCAACAAACAATTAAAACCGGAACCTATGTAAACAATAAACTTCTTATGTAAAAGCAGCCTTGGGTAGTAGGTAGAACTCTGTATGTACTATCGAAAGAAATTGAGTTTTCAAGCAATTTCAAACATCATACATCCAGACCAATTTATAGAGTGACATATGCCAATAGGTAAGGAGTTTGAAACAATTTCAAGAGTGTGAATATCGAGCACACTCTCGTTACAAACCACAGAGGATATTCTGTAGATCAGTATAAGTGGCAAATATCTGCTTTATTTGATATTGAAAAATATAGTCAATAGTATAAGATAGTCTGTTCTATAAAACTGTTTTACCTGTACGTTTTAGAATATCTTTATACCTTTATGTGCAATTCATTTCTCTCTTACTTAACTACATCAGCATGCAATTGCAATTAGAATTGCTAACAATTTCACAATCTTACAATCTCACAACTTTTAACGGACAACTTACAAGTGGTTATAATTATAATAATAATTCGAGTGGGTTTTTTAATGCTTTATCACAACCTAGTTCGTAGGTCGTCTCAAAGCGGTTTACAAATTAGTATCCGTTGTTATACGGCCTTTGCAACTAGCCAATAACTTTTTCAACTCCCTGGGGAGCATACAGCAGGCGCTTTCAACAATACTTCCACTGCCCAACCACGTACACATTCACAGTTGAGTAGACTGGAACAAGTGGAGTAAAGTATCTTGCTCAAAGATACAACACAGTGCCGTGCCATGACTTGAACCCGCAACCCTTCGGTCACGAGCTCGGCATTCTACCACTAGACTACCGTGCCTCCGCTGCTGGTTGACAGTGTTTGTACAATATATACCATATTTTAGTATTCTTTATACAATCAGTACAAAAAAATACCGCCGCTTCCTTCCTTCTGGTGAATTTCTCAAACATAGCTGTTGTCAACTTCGCTTGAAAACATTGCATTTTGGTATTCAATGATTATAATACTTGTAATAATATTTGTGTCAAAAGTTAAACTTAATATCATCTCCATCACCAAATACACGAACCATTGCTTAAAACTCTGATGAAAGCACCCGAATTATTATCTAAATATACTTCGATGTGTCAAGAACAATTACCTGCAAAGGTAAGGACCATGCACCAGTTTTTATTGATTATTACTGGTATATTGGTACTGTTGTCAAAATCCTGCATAACTTTCCATTGTTAATTCAAACATATTTTTATAATGAATAATAAATAAAAATAATATTAATTCGAGGTTCTTATATACCGCTTTAACACAATCTAGTTCTTAGGTCGTCTTTAAGTGATTACTTTTCTCAACTCCCTGGGGAGCTTACAGCCGTTGCTGCCATATCGGCACTAATGTTGACGATTAGGGGGATTACTTTGTTGAAATGTTTAAATACACAGTGATTGTGTTAT
This sequence comes from Mizuhopecten yessoensis, assembly GCF_002113885.1. Classification (NCBI taxonomy): domain Eukaryota; kingdom Metazoa; phylum Mollusca; class Bivalvia; order Pectinida; family Pectinidae; genus Mizuhopecten; species Mizuhopecten yessoensis. Next base: position 1,421,959 of record NW_018408751.1, on the reverse strand, counting down.
AGTGTTTATATACATAGTGATTGTGGTATAATGTTTATTTAAACAGTGAGTGTGGTATAATGTTTATATACACAGTGATTTTGTTATAAGGTTTAAATAAACAGTGATTGTGAAATAATGTTTGTATACACAGTGATTGTGGTATAATGTTTATATACACAGTGATTGTGTTATAATGTTTATATACACAGTGAATGTGGTATAAGGTTTATATAAACAGTGATTGTGGTATAATGTTTATATACACAGTGATTGTGGTATAATATTTATATACACAATGATTGTGGTATAATGTTTGTATACACAGTGATTGTGGTATAATGTTTATATAAACAATGAGTGTGGTATAATGTTTATATACACAGTGATTGTGTTATAATGTTTATATACACAGTGAATGTGGTATATTGTTTGTATACACAGTGATTGTGATATAATGTTTATATAAACAGTGAGGGTGGTATAATATTTATATACACAATGAGTGTGGTATAATGTGTATATACACAATGGGTGTGGTATAATGTGTATATACACAATGAGTGTGGTATAATGTTTGTATACACAGTGATTGTGTTATAATGTTTATATAAACAGTGATTGTGTTCTAATGTTTATATACACAGTGAGTGTGGTATAATGTTTATATACACAATGAGTGTGATATAATGTTTATATACATAGTGATTTTGTTATAATGTTTTTATACACAGTGATTGTGTTATAATGTTTATATACACAGTGATTGTGCTTTTATGCTTACATACACAGTGATTTTGTTATAATGTTTATATACACAGTGATTGTGTTATAATGTTGATATACACAGTGAGTGTGGTATAATGTTTATATATACAGTGAGTGTGGTATAATGTTTTTATACACAAAGATTGTGTTATAATGTTTATATACACAGTGATTGTGGCATAATGTTTATATACATAGTGATTGTGTTATAATGTTTATATACACAGTGAGTGTGGTATAATGTTTGTATACACAGCGGTTGTGTTATAACGTTTATATACACAGTGATTATGTTATAATGTTTATATACACAGTGATTGTGGTATAATGTTTATATACACAGTGAGTGTGGTATAATTTTTGTATACACAGTGATTGTGTTATAATGTTTATATAAACAGTGATTGTGTTATAATGTTTATTTACACAGTGAGTGTGGTATGATGTCTATATCACAATGAGTGTGGTATAATGTTATATACACAGTGATTTTGTTATAATGTTTTTATATACAGTGATTGTGGTATAATGTTTTTATACACAGTGATTGTGTTATAATGTTAATATACACAATTATTGTGTTATAATGTTTATATACACAGTGATTGTGGTATAATGTTGATATACACAGTGAGTGTAGTATAATGTTCATATACACAATTATTGTGTTATAATGTTTATATACACAATGAGTGTGGTATAATATTTATATACACAGTGATTGTGGTATAATGTTGATATACATAGTGATTGTGTTATAATGTTTTTATACACAGTGATTGTGGTATAATGTTTATATAAACAGTGATTGTGTTATAATGTTTATATACACAGTGAGTGTGGTATAATGTTTTTATACACATTGAGTGTGGTATAATGTTTATATACACAAAGATTGTGTTATAATGTTAATATACACAATGATTGTGTTATAATGTTTATATACACAGTGATTGTGGTATAATGTTTGTATACACAGTGATTGTGGTATAATGTTTTTATACACAATGAATTTGGTATAATGTTTATATACACAATGAGTGTGGTATAATGTTTATATACACAGTGATTGTGGTATAATGTTTGTATATACAGTGATTGTGGTATAATGTTTATATACACAATGAGTGTGGTATAATGTTTACATACACAGTGATTGTGTTATAATGTTTATATATACATTGACTGTGGTATAATGTTCATATACACGGTGATTGTGGTATAATGTTTACATACACAGTGAGTGTGGTATAATGTTTATATACACAGTAATTGTGTCATAATCTTTATATATACATTGAGTGTGGTATAATGTTTATATACACAGTGAGTGTGGTATAATGTTTATATACACAATGATTATGGTATGATGTTTGTATACACTGTGATCGTGGTATAACGTGTATATACAAAATGATTGTGTCATAATGTTTATATATACATTGATTGTGGTATACTGTTTATATACACAGTGATTGTGGTATAATGTTTACATACACAGTGAGTGTGGTATAATGTTTATATACACAGTAATTGTGTCATAATCTTTATATATACATTGATTGTGGTATAATGTTTATTTACACAGTGAGTGTGGTATAATGTTTATATACAGAATGATTGTGGTATAATGTTTGTATACACTGTGATTGTGGTATAACGTGTATATACAAAATGATAGTGTCATAATGTTTATATATACATTGATTGTGGTATAATGTTTATATACACAGTGAGTGTGGTATAATGTTTATATACACAGTGATTGTGGTATAATGTTTATATACACAGTGATTGTGTTATAATGTTTATATACACAGTGAGTGGGGTATAATGTTTGTATAAACTGTGATTGTGTTATAATGTTTATATACACAGTGATTGTGGTATAATGTTTGTATAGTTATACTGTTTATGTAATCAATCATTATGTTTTAATGTTTATATACATTATAGTTGTGTTATTTTTTTATAATCATTATTATTGTATTATAATGTTGATATAAACATTGCTAGTGTTTCTATATTTACACGTTGATTGTTACAATGTTAAACTCTCCGATGTATTTTGTTTATTTTGATATAATGCCCATGTATTTGTTGCGTCACTGCGCTGTGGAGTGACACCTGCCGCCCAATTGAATTACGATTATTAGTTGCCGAGCAATCACATAGGGGATATGATTAGTCGTGATATGAGAAGAAATCAATGGCTCGGAGGAGGAGCGCTACGTAGACAAGACCTGGCCTCACTAAGGATATACATATATGTTAATATCGGAATTACTAATATCGGACCCCGCGATTTTTCTACCACATCACGTGGTGTAGTGCTTGCATTATAAACGCTCCTATCAAGATCGTCTGCCTTTACAACAGAGATAAGACAGTCTTGAAAACATCAAGCTTTTGTAAGTGGTTTGGAACTTCCACGACGCCATAATGACGGTGATAGTGCTTTTGTTTTGTTCAATCCTTATGTCCAGTGTTTTGCTATCCAACGCGAACTGGTACGGAAAAAGGGGTACGTATATTTGGTTTTGTTATCTGAATGTGTTTGTTTGTTACTAGAAACCAGACCATCTATAAAACTAACTATCAAAAAGAAAATCTCTAGTTTAGATTCATTAAGTGACTTGTATTTGAACAGTTTTAACCTGTTGTATTTTCGGTTTTAAATTTACTTTTCTGTTTAAACGCTTCCTTGCGGGACAAACAGTAGAAGCGACTGATTCTTACTTAACAAACTATCAGGGTGTATTTTGTTTTAGTCTAACTTTAGAAATATGTGATTTTAATCAAAAAAGGTCTATTTTAGTGAATTTTCACATTACAATGTAAATATCATGTCGCTTTTAGTGTATTTTCACATTACATTAACTGTCGGGTCGTTTAAGTGGATTTTCACATTACATTAACTGTCAGGTCGTTTTAGTGAATTTTCACATTGCAAGGTAACTATCATGTCGCTTTTAGTGGATTTTCACATTACAATGTAACTATCATGTCGCTTTTAGTGGATTTTCACATTACATTATCTGTCAGGTCGTTTTAGTGGATTTTCACATTACATTAACTGTCAGGTCGGTTTTAGTGGATTTTCATATCAGGTCGTTACTAGTGGACTTTCACTTAATATCAATGTCAAGCATTTATTGTTGATTAAACTACATGGAGAACTGTTTACTTTAATATACAATGATGTACTGTAAAATGTCTGACGACTTACCGTATGCTGTTAGTTGCGTAGCAAACATTTTATGAGTGAAGATCATATTTAAAGCATAGATCGGATGTTTTTCTAGATGAATTATATATCAGCGTCACAGGAAGACAAACTATTAGAGTTGCAAAGTGAAAAGAATTATCATAAAAACAAGTTCTTCGTTTTAACAGTCCATGGGTTTTTTCTGTCACTCTGTAAGAAGTTCTTTTGGAGAACTTTTCTTTAGAGTTCATAGACCTTTATTTTTTAAACTTATTAGAACCAGTAGAACAAATATCGTTTAGATTTTCAATCACGTGAATACTTCCTACAAAAAAAATATTTGTTCGAGGGCTGTCAGGAAATATATTTAAGATATCGTCGTATGTACGTGTTAGACTATGACAAAATTACACGCAACATGTCATTGAATTTCTTCATGTCGGTCTGTAACTTTTACACGTCTTAAAAGATAGCAGTTGACAGTCCTTTTTCTTCGCACTAAAGAAGGTTTGTATTTCTCACAATTACTAAGGAGAATCTGAGCAAAACTTTCAACCAGTGGAGATGCAATGAGGTGGATATATTTTAATGAAAATTTAAATATTCAGCTGAATCATTACGAATATCAAACTTTCACAATCAACATGTTTATAGTTCGCCAAACATGTATAATTTATCTGATTGTTTATTTCCAATACAATACATTTAAAACAATCAATTACACACATACCGCTGATAATCATGTTATTTGGCGACAAGATATTTAACGGTATTTGAGGACCCCTGTACAGCTGCCCAAAACTGTAACTATAAGTAATGAAAACTGACCATAGCCTTGATGAACAATTCCTGAAACGAAACCCGTATTGTGTGGGTTTTTTTTGGGTTTTTTTAAACAATAAAGATGAAATACACAAAATATAATCAACAAGAGTGCTCTGGGTGTAAAATAAATCAGTGAGACTAGAGCGGCATGTGAATCCCGGACTTAAGATTGTTATACATTATATAAATACGTACTTTGTTTGCTACTGGTCAATGGAAGTGTACATATAAAAAACGGAAGTTGAGGAGATATTACAGTGTCTGAAACGGCAGTAGGACAAGTACTTTATGGATTTACGGAACTTTCGACCAGTCGGAGTCTCATGATCTGTCCCTTATTTTTGAGAAAGAGATGGAAAGTCTTAGTGTTAAAATTAGCATATTTTGTCTCACGGTATGGTTGAAAAATAGTTATACTCAAACTTTTATCAATTGAGAGTGGTGTTTTAATGTATTTTATGCTGTCGGTACACCAGTAGGCTTCAGAGGATAGGCAATGTGTACACAGGTTTTTCCAACCCGGAAGTTTAGGCGAGAAGTTAATCTTCTTGGTTAAAAAATAAAGGGGTCGAGCTAATCATCCGAGTAATAAACAGGAAAATCATATTCTACAGTTAAATCATATAACAAACTTATTCTTTCGAATTAAATATTAAATGGAAAACAAACTTATTCCCAAAGTAATATGGAGAACAAAATTATTTTCTGAGTCAAGTTATCCAATTGATATGGAGAACACACTTATTCTCCAAATTATATGAAAAACAAACTTATTCCCCCAGTAAATGCAGAACGAACTTATTCCCCAAGTAATATGGATATCAAACTTCTTCTCCCACTATATTGAGAACGAACTTATTCCCCACGTAATATGGATATCAAACTTATTCCCCCATTATTGAGAACGAACTTATTCCCCAAGTAATATGGATATCAAACGTATTCCCCTAGTATATTGAGAACGAACTTATTCCCCACGTAATATGGATATCAAACTTATTCCCCCAGTATATTGAGAACGAACTTATTCCCCAAGTAATATGGATATCAAACGTATTCCCCCATTATTGAGAACGAACTTATTCCCCAAGTAATATGGCTATCAAACACATTCCCCTAGTATATGGAGAATGAACTTATCCTCCTAATTATGAGGAGAACAAACGAATTATCCCAGTAATGTGGAGAACAGACCTGTCCTCTCAGTTATGTGGAGAACGAACTATTTCTTCCGAAAAGTAACTGCAACATAGAGAGAAAAAATAATCCCAGGTACATAGAAAAAGAAATAATAATCTGGCAAAATGTACAACTTTGTAATCCTTCCGGTAAAATAGAGAACAATCTAACCTTTTTGTGAACGTCGCTCAGATAATCCTCCGGTAATATACCCCTAGTCCTTCACCACTGGGTCGCTGGTTCGAGACCTACGTGGGGCAGTCCTCAAGTATCTTCCGTAGGTAGGTAATTTTTCTCCAGGTACTGCGGCTTTCCTCCACCACGAAAACCTGGTAGTCCTTAAATGACCATACAAAGCTGTTAACAAACCAAACCGAACCGGTAATGTTGATGCAACGATCCTCCGGTAATGTATATGAGATTATCCTCCGGTAATGGAGATAAGATTATCCTCCTGTAATGGAGATAAGATAATTCTCCAGTAATGTAAATGGGATATTCCTCTGGTAATGTAGATAAGATAATCATCCGGTAATGTAGATGATATTATTCTCCGGTAATGTAGATAAGATCATCCACCGGTTAAGCAGATAAGAAAATCCTCATGTAATGCAGATAAGATAACCCGCCGGTAATGTAAATCAGATGATCCTCTGGTAATGTAGATACGATAAGCATCCGGTAATGTAGAAAAGCTAATCATCCGGTAATGTAAATCAGATGATCCTCTGGTAGTGTAGATAAGATAATCATAATGTAATGCAGATAAGATAACCCGCCGGTAATGTAGATAAGATAATCCTCCGGTAAAGTAGATAAGATAAGCATCCGGTAATATAGATAAGATGATCCTTCTGTAATGTAGATAAGATAATTCTCCATAAATTTTGATAAAATTATCCGTAAGTTATATAGATAAGATTATCCTCCTGAAATGAAGATAAGATAGTCCTCCGGTAATGGAGATAAGATAACCCGCCGGTAATGTAGATAAGATAATCCTCCGGTAAAGTAGATAAGATAATCCTTCGCTTTTGTAGATAATATAATCCTCCGGTAAAGTAGATAAGATAATCATCCGGTAATATAGATAAGATTATCCGTAAGTTATATAGATAAGATCATCCTCCAGTAATGGAGATAAGATAATCCTCCTGTAATGGAGATAAGATTATCCTCCTGTAATGGAGATAAGATAATCCTCCTGTAATGGAGATAAGATAATCCTCCGGTAAGGAAGATAAGATTATCCTATTGTTATGTAGATAAAATTATCCTTCAGAAATGAAGATAAGATCATCCTCCGGTAATGGAGATAAGATAATCCTCCGGTAACGAAGATAAGATTATTCTATTGTTATGTAGATAAAACTATCCTCTAGAAATGAAGATAAGATCATCCTCCGGTAATGGAGATAAGATAAACCTCCGGTAATGGAGATAAGATAAACCTCCGGTAATGGAGATAAGATAAACCTCCGGTAATATTCGAGGCAGATAAGGGAACATGTGAGCGTGTTTTCAAAACTTCTAAACTTCTTACATTGCACTTTTTACTTTCATATTCTGGCGTTATTATAGAATTTCGGATATGTAATTTTATGGTACTAGAAAATGAGCGGTAAAATTAAGTTTTGTGTAACATAGGTTGGTTTATTTGGCGTCCATTATGTAAAACCAGTATAAACATTCCGACAATATCTCTGTCACATATTTAAATACAACTACTTCACAACTCACTCTGACATTTTGTTTTCAATGATAAAACCATATGATGTTATGATGGCAGGGGTCATCTGCGTATTTTGGACTGAAGTAGAACATATGTTAAAATCTCTACAATAACAGTAACATTCGTCAATGGACACATCACAGAGTATATGTATGTGATCTCCTGACCCTGGCGTTAACACCAGTATTTTTGTATTATCCCGTGAGTTAAAATGTCACCTTTCCTCGATTGTAGTAGAAACATTGTTTTACATATGTGAAGGGCTAGTTATGTGCCTGTAGTCAACTGTACAGAAATGCATATGTCAACTTTCGACCCTCTCCGACAATAAATGGTTTCATTGTGGTGGTCGTGATACACTCTTACGTCCATGTTTTGCGTAAAATTTAACATATATCTGTCATTTAATGAGAAGAAATGCATAGGCCAATTCGATTTTAAAAACCGTGTTGAACTTGAAATCGAGGTTATAACTGACAAATAAACATCTTATCCTGATCTTCATCTACAGCATAAAACAGGGACAATCATGAATTTTTCCTTTCTTACCATCACTGCTTTCCCAACCTACGTTCATCACGTTGCAGTTTAATTGGTATTTAAAAGCTTGCTCCAAAAATCATAACTTCCGTGAAAGATGTCGATTTCTAGGGGACAACATGTTAAGAAAAGGTGTCTGAGTGATAAAGGTTGTTAAAGTCTTACGGTCGCCATTATGCCCCCGTTATATGCTATTTCTACGTGTGATTTGAAGGTCGATGTTGTGTTGTTGCTGTCTGTTCATAAGAGGGTCCTGTTGTTTCATTGTCTCTGCCCCAATTCTCGCTTTGGGGACCTGCCATTACTTGGATTTATCCTAGATTAATATGATGGGTGACGAGGTGAAACAGAGGATTCCATGTTAACATTTTTTGTTCATATTTCACCCAAGTTTTATTGATTTTTTAAACATTTCGAATTCGTTGATACTTCTTTGAATATTTTCTTGTTGTTACTTTTTTCAGTTATTGTGTAGCTAGAATTCAAACTTTGATACGTCGTACATAGCATTGAAGATAATGGTTATAACGTTGACGGTTATACGATAATTTAAAATGGCATTGGGATTTTGTCGTAAATATTCACATGTATTCTTGATTATGTGGTGAAAAGGTTTCCGTAGCCGGTTTCCTCTTCAATAAAACCTACAAAGTCATATATGTTTATCTAACTTCTCACAATGTACAAGTTACACTCTTCAATATCATTGTTCAAACACACAAAGTCATGTGATCTATCTCAAACACAAAATACACAATCGCATGTGATCTGTCTCACACTCACTATAAATGAAGCCATGTGATCTATCTCCAACACAAAATACACAATGTCATGTGATCTGTCTCACACTCACTATAATTGAAGCCATGTGATCTATCTCCAACATAAAATACACAATGTCATGTGATCTGTCTCACACTCACTATAAATGAAGCCATGTGATCTATCTCAAACACAAAATACACAATGTCATGTGATCTGTCTCAACACTCACTATAAATAAAGCCATGTGATCTATCTCATACACAATGTCATGTGATCTGTCTTAAAAAAACTCACTATAAATAAAGCCATGTGATCTATCACAAACACAAAACACACAATGTCATGTCATCTGTCTCAACACTCACTATAAACAAAGCCATGTGATCTATCTCAAAACACAAAATACACAATGTCATGTGATCTCTCTCAAAACACAAAATAGACAAAGTCATTTTATCTTTCTCAAAACACAAAATATACAAAGTCATTTTATCTTTCTCAAAACACAAAATAAGTATTGTGATCTATCTCAACAACCACGATTCATAAAGACAATTACAGATTATGTAATAAATCTCAACACTCGCACTACACAAAATCATGTGATAAGGGAAAAGGACACATCTTCCATTGTTTCTACCTGTAACGTGTTACAGGGGAAAAGTCATATCAAAATCTTCTCCCAACCAGTGACAAGGCGAGGGGAGGTGAAGTTCATACGGAATCTTATCAGAAAACCATGAGATTACATGATGAAACTGACAAAGTTTTGTATACGGTACAGATTTCGAAAGGCAGACATTCAAACAAAGTACAAAGACAACATAGAATTATAAAATACATGAGATGAGGAATACCGGAAGTGAAGTCAAAGTTTAAAAAGGAATATCCTCCGAAATATCCTCCGGATTTTGTTTTTTTATTATGAGATGACCCAATCTTTCCAGCAGCTGGTCAGGCGACGTCGTCATTAGAGAAGCGCATTGATACATCGTCTGGCCAGCTAAACAGGAAACGCGCGCAAATGTCGTAGTAGCTTCCGTTATGTTAGTTACCATGGTAACAATGACAGCGAGCATTCATTTCACTATGTCGAGAAAAACTTATTTTATCGAGAACGTTTTGAAATATTGATTTTTTTGAAAGGCATTCTTGTTTACATGTATGTTCCTTTTAGTGATATTACTGTTTCATGTTCGATACAAAGCGACATTTCCTCCTACAAAAGCCAAACAATATGTGTCTTTTGATGAATTTGTAAAACCTAAATCTGACGAGAACAAGAACAGCTGATCAGTGACGTTAACGGTCTGTAGGTAACTAGCCTAGCTACCACGCCGTTTTTACTGCCAGTGTCAATAAGTCATACCTTAAAACACAAACAAAACAAAATAATCCTGTAGTCGCGTTAAGTTTGTGTCTCTCCGTAGACGAGAAATAAACCGTTTTATACACATCGCCCTGTCTACCAGTCGTTTAACTAACACAGGAACAAATTTACAGCGAATTTAGCCACACTATTATTCGGTGTAGGAGCGGTAAACGAACTTTTTACAAATAAAAGATAACGGATGTACCACGTCAAAGGGTAAATGAAATTGCAATACCGGGTTCGTATTGGCTTCGAGTTCATTGAAGAAGTCCCGTGATGACAATCAACCCATTAATCTGTCGTTATTGCGGCTAGGTGGCATTTATGTTTAGTGTGTATGGTCGGAGACCACTCCGTCTTTGTTACTGATGAGAAACCGGAAAATACATTATTGTGTTACCTTATATAGACTGATTACCTGTCAGAACAGGTAAGTACTGACACAGGTGAGTCGTACATCCTACTACTGTTCAATCACGGAATAGCAAAGCAATTCGATTTCAATCAATTAAGTTATCATTTGTATATGTTAAGATATTTGACAGTCTTTCGTTTATGTCCTTCCCTTCGGATAAATTGAACTTACGGTCACATTTTTTATGAATCATTCAGACAGAAAATGGTTGGTTCTATCGCATAAAGTATGGTTTACTATTATTATTAACAAATCACATCAGCATCTTTAAGCAAAGGTTGCTGGAAAATTCAGTTTTTTGTCAATAAGGTGCTTGGGCTTTCAAAGTAAAATAGATCATCAAAACACATTAATAGTTTTGTCAAAGCAAACCTTCAGCAGTGAAAATATTTCAGGTGTTTTTCCTTTTAAAGGTTAACCTCACTAACCACAGGTTAACCTCACTATTCACTGGTTAATCTCACTATTCACTGGTTAACCTTATTAACTAAAGGTTAACCTCAATAACCACAGGTTAGTCTCACTATTCACTGGTTAACCTCACTTGCCACAGGTTAAGCTCACTTGCCCCAGATTAACCTCACTAACCACAGGTTAACCTCACTATTCACTGGTTAATCTCACTTGCCACAGGTTAAGCTCACTTGCCACAGGTTAACCTCACTAACCACAGGTTAACCTCACTATTCACTGGTTAATTTCACTTGCCACAGGTTAAGCTCACTTGCCACAGGTTAACCTCAATAACCACAGGTTAGTCTCACTATTCACTGGTTAACCTCACTTACGACATGTTAACCTCAATAACCACAGGTTAACCACACTATTCACTGGTTAATCTCACTTGCCACAGGTTAAGCTCACTTGCCACAGATTAACCTCAATAACCACAGGTTAGTCCCACTATTCACTGGTTAACCTCACTTGCCACAGGTTAAGCTCACTTGCCACAGATTAACCTCACTAACCACAGGTTAACCTCACTATTCACTGGTTAATCTCACTATTCACTGGTTAACCTTATTAACTAAAGGTTAACCTCAATAACCACAGGTTAGTCTCACTATTCACTGGTTAATCTCACTTGCCACAGGTTAATCTCACTTGCCACAACCTTATTAACTAAAGCACAGGTTAGTCTCACTATTCACTGGTTAATCTCACTTGCCACAGGTTAAGCTCACTTGCCACAGATTAACCTCACTAACCACAGGTTAACCACACTATTCACTGGTTAATCTCACTTGCCCTAGGTTAAGCTCACTTGCCACAGATTAACCTCAATAACCACAGGTTAGTCTCACTATTCACTGGTTAACCTCACATACGACATGTTAACCTCAATAACCACAGGTTAACCAGACTATTCACTGGTTAATCTCACTTGCCCTAGGTTAAGCTCACTTGCCACAGATTAACCTCACTCACCACAGGTTAACCTCACTATTCACTGGTTAACCTCACTTGCCACAGGTTAAGCTCCCTTGCCCCAGATTAACCTCACTAACCACAGGTTAACCACACTATTCACTGGGTAATCTCACTTGCCACAGGTTAAGCTCACTTGCCACAGATTAACCTCACTCACCACAGGTTAACCTCACTATTCACTGGTTAACCTCACTTGCCACAGGTTAAGCTCACTTGCCACATATTAACCTCACTAACCACAGGTTAACCTCACTATTCACTGGTTAATCTCACTTGCCACAGGTTAAGCTCACTTGCCACAGGTTAACCTCAATAACCACAGGTTAGTCTCACTATTCACTGGTTAACCTCACTTACGACATGTTAACCTCAATAACCACAGGTTAACCACACTATTAAATAGTTAACCTCACTGTTCACTGGTTACCCTCACTTACCAGAAGTAACACCACTAATCACACGTTACCTTCCACAACCTCAGGTAAACCTCACAAACTACTGGTTAAATATAAGCCTTGAACAACCGATACCTGGGAGGGGGTGGTCATAATGTATTTTGTCTTGTTTTGTGTTTCTCCTCCTGTTTTTCTTTTCTATTTACTTTGAGTTCCGATTTTGTCTCTTATGCTGAAGCTGCAGTAAAGTGTTTGGCGCTGTATATTTGGACCTTGAGTACCGAAGCAGCTGAATATTTCCCCTTGTATGTTGATGCTATGTTTTTTCCCATGTGTGTTGAGGTAGAGACATATTTTCCCCTGTGTGTTGTACTGTGGTATCTTTTTGACCATACATATTGAGGCTTAGGTATTTTTGCCAATGCGTTTTGAAACTATGGTAATTTTTTGTCGAAGAATGCAGGCATTATAGTATATTTTGCCCAGGCGTGTTGACGCTGAGACATATTTTTACGCTGTGTACTGCACTTTGGTATCTTTTGACCATACGTTTTGAAACTATGGTATGGTGTTTTTTTCCAAGAATGTAGGCTTTGTAGTATATTTTACACAGGCGTGTTGACACTTGTATACATTGTCCATAAATATTGACGTCGTAAATTGTTTTTTCCGTGTTTGTTGGCGCTATGGTATATTTTTCAATGCGTGTAGGCGTTATGGTATATATTGTCCATGCATGTTTACGCTGTAGTGCATTAGATCGTGTATGCTGTCAGGGTATTTTACCTAAAGCATGATAGTGTAATAGGCTTTATAAATGAAATGACAAGGAGTTTTGTGATGCTAAGGGAAAACGTGTACTCAGTCATCAAATCTAGTTTTGGGAAATACACCTAACGCTCTGTATATATATATAGTTAAACTTATTTCTGACACTCAACACCACACAAGGGTATTAATGTATAGGATTATCTACCAGATGCCCAGTATTTCTAGAGCCAAACCTCGTCCACACTCCTTGTACAGCGTTCACGTGGTATAATTTGATAACACTTGCAGTCCTCTGCTTATTAGCGAAGTAAGAATGCCATGCACTAATGCATGTATAACGCCGACATGGTGAAGACTAAATGTCCTGCCTCTTACAAAATTATACCATTTATGTGAATATGGCCTAAAGGAATATGCTTTTTTGTGATATAAAACATTATTCTCCGGATCCGTGCGTTTCTTCCTGTACAATGTCCCTGTATAGTGTTTAGTGTTACTGTATATGAAAGCTTTAGAACAGCCTGTCGTTAGGGTTATACCGGCGAGAGAAGACAGGGGCGATAGGAAGCTCATAGAGAAACTTTTTTTTTGTGGAATGTGGTAATAAAATGTATCAGTAAAAAACAAAAATACAAAACAGAAAAAGCACCTTCTTGAAATTGTTGTTTGTAGATGCCGGAAGTCAAACAAAATAAGTATGTTACTACACCGTATGTCAATTTCGTCAATTTAGGACTCATCATTTGTACTAAAAATCAAAAGAATCAAAATCAATGTTTAAATAGTTCTGAAACATTTATAGAATATAGCGAAAATGGAACTTTTGGTGGATACAGATATTTAATACTTCATCTAGTATTTTATGTAAACCGGGCGAGATTACATTCCAGCTACAATATTACTACAATATCGGGAATTTATAGTCCACCAGCAGAGTTAACAACCTCATTGCGCAAAATAATCACTAGCAACACGAAAAAAATGATAATTGAGAAAATTGGATAGAAAGGTTTACTAAAGAGTTGCTGGGTTTTAATTGGATCCAAACTAAGTAATGAGTTAATGAGTTCTAGCAGGTCTTTGTAGCATTCACGTTCTAGAAGGATGCAAACAGATGGTTGGTGCCGTATAATTTGTTTCAATATACAAGGTGGAAGTAACGGTTGGTGGAATTTTCAGTTCCCTGAGATGTTTGGTGTAGTATATAAAAAAAAAATCAATATACAAGGTGGAAATATCTGCTGGTGGATTGTTCAGTCCCCTGAGGTTTGTCGTAACCTTGACTGCAGCTGGTATCTTATTTGTGTAAGCGGCATTGTCCTTAATAAACCGTCTTTACACGTTATTGGTATGATAATAACCAATATTTCTCTAATTTGTAATGCATATAACGTACTTACTCTTCTGTTTCAACAGTAGTTTAAATTAACTTTGATTTCCAACTTTTCGATCCCTAGTATCACCGATAAGGACAAAACATATGTATGGTGCAGTGACATTACCTCTTGGCATGCTGTGTCTATTACCGAATTTCAAACATGTATTTCAATAAGGGTGGGTTAGGTTCATCTCTCTTGATGGTATTTATCATCGAATGTGCCTCAAGTGATGCATTCATGAAAATTAGAATTCGTAGTAGTTGCAATTACATCTAACACCATTCTTTTATTCAGATCAGTTCAACAATGAGCCAAGGTGCGAATGAATGATATATCAAAACCTAATTATTGATTTTAAATCATATAGAGTTACGGATTTTATAATCACATCGGACTAAGTACTCGGTTAATACTGCTCAGACCAGGTTAATAAAGAATTTGTAGACCTCATCAAAAGTCCATAATTGTATTAAGTATTTTTATACTGATTATGTTATGGAAACGTGCCCCACCTATTTCACTTCAAAATGAGTCAACACAATAATGTACTTGGCCAATATAGCTAGAGCAATATTTGGTCAAAAAAGCCAGAGAATACCGAAGTGTCAGCAAAACCCTATTTAAAATCGAATTCGACAACCTGGACAAAATATGACTAGGGGTATATTAACATGAAAGATAAGACCAGGGGTTCAGGAAGGGTAAACGTCTTGTGTTTCGTCGATTATACCTGCAATACTAATCTACATCGAACCAAAGTAATGTCACGTTATCGAGACCTCGGGTAAAATTTGGACAAAAAATGACCAGGGGTATATTAACATGAAAGATAAGACCAGGGGTTCAGGAAGAGTAAACGTCTTCTGTTTCGTCGATTATACCTGCAATGTTAATCTACATCGAATCCAAGTAATGTCACGTCCTCGAGATTTCGGGTATAGTGTCAGTACTAACATTTACCACCACGCCTTGGTGGCGTCAGACGACAACATAAACGCAATCAAATAGATTTGCAAGAAACGGTTGATTGAATTTCTCGGAGAATTAGGGATTTCAAATAGGTTCAATATTAGGCCGATATTTTCCCTATTTGTCAAAGATACAAACTATCCTCGTTAGTACATAGGTCAGGCCCATATCATATATACATATACGCCTTCTGTTTGTCTTCCGTCTTTATGAATCGCAAAAGCGAGTTCCAAAACTCAATATTTGACCTATATTTCAGGCACACCGACTCAATGTATCCCCTACAATTGCAGATTTCTTTGACGTCATGACATTTAATGTTTGTTTTGGTCTCCTGCTTTCAAAATAGATTAGACACCTTGAAAACCCGTGTAAAGGCCTAAATGTGTTACCTTGGAATGGTGTGATTAATTACTTGAGCTGAGATTCCGGAGAACTAGTTATGAAGGTTTTTGTATCAGAGTGCGAAGAAGCATACCTCCCGACAATTACATTTACCTTAAACTACGAGACAAAGAATACCATTAATCATCATGCCTGCTTTTTTTCATACGGTTTGCTTGTTCTATTTGTTATTCCGAGGTCCATACCGCACGTATATTTCTTGCCATTTGGTTTTGTTTCCTATCAATAGGGCCGTGTTCAATATGTGATCCTATCTGTGCATGCAAATGACATCACCACGTTCAGGAGAAGGTGAAAAGCCATGCTACTGGAGGGTATCAAAATGTGTGTAACGCAATAGTTATGCAAACAAGATTGTTCTCTAATCTTCACCGGGTCAGACAATTTTTCGTGAGGAGGAAACTATTGAGACGGAGGATGGCCAAGGTCATTCGACCATCTTACTTTGCATATAATCTAATCAGGTGGTGGTCGAGACAAACCACCGCTACATGACTTCGTGACGCACATACCGAAACTCACAACCCAACGGATGTATGAATCAGCCAGTCACCATAGTAACTGTTAAGACTTGCAGGTGTCTGATTTTTTCGTCGAAGATGAATTCATGTGACATTGGTTGTCAGTGGAATCACGTGACGTGCAATCAGTTGTCGAATGTAATGATACAATGGTCAGAAATAGATTCGTTCTAATTGAAAATGTCAAATGGATGTTTTTGAAATCCGTTGCCTAGTAATCACAGAAAATCAACTTAATCTTTCTATTTTCCACTGGAGTAGTTCTTGTTTTCACTTGTATAGACATCAGAGAATAGAACGAAGATAGCTTAGAATATTATCATTATTATTGTGACTGATGGATAATAAATAAATCGAAAAATCTAAATTGAAATTTGAACCTCTGCTGCTTAAAATCTACAAAAAAATTTTTTTAACTTGCTTTCAATTAAAAACGTGAGCGTGTACCAGCACCGTTGTGATTCCTGTCTCCAAGTCAGACATATTTGACAAGCATTTCTTTTATTTTGATATCCAAAGTCTGCCAATACACCGTGCCAAAGAACTATAATAATTGTACCGAATCACCGTGCCAACGAACTTCTGGGAACCTAATAATTTGACAATATGGCATATAAATAGAAAATATGTAATCTACTTTGATGTAATTAAATTATATTGGCTTGACAATCTTATTTACGAAAAGGTAGATGATGAAGGAATCTTAATTACCACCAAGTAAAATAATATCGATTTTACTTTTCTGAATTATAAAAATAAAAAGTATTGAAAACCTTCAATAACAGGAGTCCAAATAAAGACAGCAATCCTAAAATAGTTTCAATTGCAGTTGAACCGAACTATGACAGTGCGTTTGTTTATTGTTCCATAGAAGGTTGAATATAACGGTACAAGTGTGTTTTGTGGTGCAGTGTGAATTATTTCCCTTGCAGTGTGATTAAGTCGTGCGTGTTGGTTATGATTTCTGAAGTGAAGTGTCTCAACCTTTGTACGTACACTAAGTTGTACACGTAGGTCCACCATTTACATATTCTTCCAGATTGTTACATAATACGCAATCAGGACTAGAATACAAGCTAGACGTTAACATTTATAATGACACATCTTTGAGGATAGATGGACACAAACGTAGAAATTATGACACTTATAAATAAACAAAATTATTATCGGATCCAGTGTTGTACCTTAATGCTCAATTGTGCAGAAATGTACATCGGTTGCTAGTTCAGAACTTTAGAAGAGAACTTACAAATCATGTCATATAACAAAATTATCTCATAAAAACTGTTGGTTATCAAGCATCTCTTTAACAAGTCAGTCATAAATGAAACGTATCGTCAATAGTGAAACCATAATAATAATAATGATATAATATACAACATTTATATAGCGCCCTATATAATTTGTAAAATTACTCTAAAGCGCTTTACACCATATGGATAATAGTATTAGTTAAAATTGTGAAACAAAAACGAAGGCTTACAATCACTTTTATACATGTAGCAAGCAGATAACCATCGCAATGTGCAAATAAATTAATAAATAAAGTGTGGTATTTACCATTAACCATAACAACAGCATGGTGAGCCGGTAAGTGTTTTGAGACAGAAATATTTAGTGAGTGAACCACACGGAGTGTCAGTCTAGTGTGACGTATCACGAGTTTCAAAATTAGTTTGGATCGTTTACTGTGTTACCATCCATGATATTTGAGATATTAAGAGGTAGCTTATACCGTAGAAGGATGAGGGTAAATCGTGTCTCAAGGTTGATTTCTTCATTTTCCGACAGGTTGGTTTGGTTTAGTATTGTTTAACGTCCTATCACAGCTATGGTGATGTAAGGACGGCCTCCCCAGTGTGCAAGATGCATGCGTGTAGTGTATGCGTGTATGTTTTGGGAGGCTGCGATATGTTCGTGTTTGTCTCCTTGTGATAGCGCGGAACTGATGCCGACTTTATAGTGCTTTCTCACTTAAACATACTGCCGAAGACACCCAGCAGGACACTCCATCCGGTAACATTACACTGACAACGGGCGAACCACTTGCCCCACTCCTTAATTGCTGAGCGTTAAGCAGGAGTAGATGTGATATCTTCCTGTATTGTTTGTGAAATCTGTAAGTGTATGTATGTTACATGCCATGGATCATTACATGTACAAATGTATGAGAACCTGTATAAAACTGTTGATAAGTAAACGATAGACAAATACTTCAACGTATGGCAAAGTTTAACGACTTTGCATTTGGTTTGCTTTTACAACATTACCTAGGTGATTGCTCAACGTGATTACCACCCTAGGAGAAACATAATTATTTCTTCTATCAGATAAAGTTTTGTTATTGGTAAAATATCATGATAATTTCTTTCCAGATTTTACCAAGAACTTATATCGCTCTATAGCTTGAAGAACCTGCTTGCCTGCTTATCATAGACAATGTGTGTTACATTGAATGATAAGCGATGGGGCACGTTTAAAGATTAGAGATGTTCTATATAATATGTGTTATATTACGAGATTAGATTTCTATATCAAAATGTTTTGTAGATAAACACAAAAATGGGAAAATTTAAAGATAACCTAATAAAAATAAGATGTTTTTACAATTTGATGCCAAAACATAACCAGCCATGCTTATCTGTTTCAACATACAAATGTTCTGCTGAATTAGAGTGACCTATTGTATACACAAAAAGGGGTAAAAGGGACGCACTGGTAAAATATTTACGTTCTGCATCAAATATAAACAGTGTTTTTTTTTCTCATAAGCCTACAATATTGTTACAAAAATACTCTTATAAAAGCATGAGTAAAACGTCCTTTCCATTTTTTATACATCCATCCACATTGATTCAATGATTGTGCCAATAATATGTGCTTGACTTTGTATTGGTTTATGACATATACAAACAATTATTTAAGTACACATTTAGATGATTAATGTGAATCAAGGTATTAATTTTGATGATTTAAATGAGTTAATATTACATGCTAAGGTTTTAAAAGGAACAAATTCCCGCGCAGCACACTAGCGGACTTAACACTCTTCGCTGTATAATATACACCCCTCTCATCTTTTGTTTAAATCAATAAATCCTAGTGAAACCCTAGTAAATATTATTACTGGTATTTGTTTTGAAAGTATAACTGCAGAATAGAAATGAAGGATAGTGTTTCATATATGTACGCAATAAATGTCAATAAAAATTGTGAATCAAGACCCGGAGTAAAAGTAGCTCTTTTTATTTATAAACAATTATACCTTTGGCTTCCTTTTTCAAAATTATATAGTTTTCCCCGTTCGCAAAAATCTTGGAAATAACGAAACCGCAACAAAAGGTAAAAAAAGGAAATACATCAGGGGTTTAACCAAGTGCCCTGTCAAATCCACTCGCTTACACTCTTTCAGAGGTGAACGACGGAAACAGAGGAGAGATATCGTTGTAGGGTATTAAACGTTATTTGTAAGAGTCGTGTGGTTCGAGTATACACTACGCCGTCGTTAAGGTATTGTACAAGCTTCCTGACACACGTGTGATACATGGAGTCAGATCGAACAAATGTATAATTCAATTATTCAGTGTCAGAGTTAAAGCAACGTATCTGTCCGAAGTCAATGACTATGAATCTGTAAATTAGTGAGAAAAAAACAGTTTGTGTTCTGACAAATAAATAACTAATTCAATTGATTAGGGTTAATTTTGTCAATATTTTATTTTTTTCAGTTTTTGATGTAATTCTTTCTCCGGGATGAGGATGATTTGTTCTTTGCCAATTAATTAACACACATATAAATGAAATGAAATGATATCAGAATGTCTGTTATAGAAACTGTCTCAAGAAAACAGAAAATAAACATCATCTTCACTAACCTGCTCTCCCCCATATTTGTATATGTATTCTGGGAATGTTTGAGAGATAGGAAGACACTTCAGGGGAATATCTGAACGACAGCGAGACAACGAAAGATGAATTGTTGAGAACTAGATTACATATATCGTCTTTGCCGATTATATATATGTCAATCATACGAGGGTCCCCATATTTCCTTGTAAGTGTTGTCAATAATTAAACCCTGAAACATATCATTCCAGGGCATAACCCTTCGTGTCGATATCTTCTTGAATAGAGATTTGAGGGCCATTATATTTGGCCGATAATCTGGATTGTAAGTTGACAGCTGTCAGAGTACCAAGTAACCTAATTGTGTGATTTTTTCTATAATCTGATATTTCTTTAACTTCCACGTTCCTGATTGTCAATACTTGGAGTGTGATATTGGCCCTAACATATTTAGCATTAGTAGCATTGTGATTAAATGTGACATATTTATATCATAACAAAAGCATCACAATCGAACGGTTCCCCGTGAATAAATGAACTCACGGAGACATCAGTACGTGAATACGCCTCTAAAATATTACCAAATTGTGGCCGAATATTATTCCGCCAGAAAATAGTCCCTGTCGGTATGTTTACGTAACAAATGTAAAGTAAAAGATTAAGCTATATTAAGTACAAAAAGTCCACAGACAGTAGGTCATACATCGGAGCCAAAATGCCTTACGTTTAACACGACTGCTAGTAATTCTGTTTTTCTGTATATATTTTTTGCAAAAGAAATGCAAGATGGACCCTTATTTGTCAACTGACAGATGCACTTCCAATGAATTCTTCTTTTTCCTATTTTTCTGTCATCAACACCTTCAATAATTTGCTTAATTTTACGCTAACATACCAAATTTCCCAGTGGACTTATTGCAATAAATAAACAAACCAACACAGATTGATTCTATTTACAGGAGAAGCGAACGACACACAAACACCTCGACACAACACCCTCGCTTTTACTTTCACAATTAGTCCCGTCAATCGGGCGGGTTAGAGCCATCAGAATGTTAGTTGTACTCTTCCAGAATCCCTATCACGTTACAGACTAATCATAATTACCTCAAGTAGTCACCACAAACATAATGACCTCCAAAACTTAAAACAGTCTGGTGACGCCAGGTTATCCAAACAAACTTACTTTTAATTGTAAATCATTTATAAAAAACAATCTGTGAATTTATAAACAATTCACCAGATTGCACATTTTATATAAAACTACCTTGGTATATACACTATACACCAATTTGTAAATTCATATATAAAAACAACCTGTGTGAATTAACACCAGTTGTCTATAAGACCTTTTTTCTGGTCTTTGATTACCTAGATATTTGAAGGATAGACTTCCTATTTTCTCCTTGTGTATTTACGCTTTGGTTCATTTTCGTTGTAACCCAACAAGGATTCGGTACTAGACGTGCCTGGAATGATATCTTCCGGGCAATTATGTAAAGCAATGTTGATTTCCATCAATCACCATTGAACGTTTCCAAGTTAAACATTTCAGGTTTTCGGTTCAGGAATGACACAGAAACTCTTTGATTTACGGCTATGTAGTCCGAAAACGCCTACACTTTTGTACTCCCTTACTCATTAAATGCATGTCTACATTCGTACTTCCCATCTAAATATATTTCTGTTTATATTCGTACGCTTGTTAATTAACCGGAGGTGGGGTCATCCGAACTCTGAGAGTAAATATTGATTGTGTAATATTTTCATCATTATTAAGACTGGAAACAAAATATGCGTGTCAAGGGATACGATGCAGTCATCGTCATAGAATATACACAAAAATGCATTTTTGCTTCTTTTACACAAATAATAATTGAAAGGGTTTCATACAAGTCACAAAAGGTATATAACATCTACTGTATATATATCGTAAATAAAGCACAAGAATTGATATTGATGTAAAGATTTGCATTAATTAACTGTGGGATATAAACATGCATTATACTTTAAATTGTTCTTTTTGTAATTAGCTAGACGTTTACAAGTAGCTATCGAGATTGACCTGTGACCCTTGTTACACCTCCAATAATTACTCAAGTAGTCAAGTTTTTCTTTTTAGAACTAACATCGACTTTGTCACCTCATTCTGTATCAACCTAATTAAAGTCTAGTTAAAAACAAATCCCCCCTCGGGAGAAACCAAATACAGATATTGGTAAAACATAATGTTGATTAACAAAGCATTATCCTACTGCCCAATAGAGGGTCTGATAGAAACATCGGTCAATATTGTAAAACGTGTTTACATCAACAATATAAAACTACTGTCTATTAGAAAGCCTGTTAGCAACATCGGTCAATATTGTAAAACGTGTTATCATCAACAGTATAATCCTGTTATACAATAGAGGGCCTGTTAGCAACATCGGTCAATATTTTCAAACGTTTTTACATCAACAGTATAAAACTACTGTTTAATAGAGGGCCTGTTAGCAACATCGGTCAATAATGTAAAACGTGTTAACATCAACAATATAAAACTACTGTCTAATAGATGGTCTGCTAGCAACATCGGTCAATATTGTTAAACGTGTTTACATCAACAGTATAAAACTACTGTCTAGTAGAAGGCCTGTTAGCAACATCGGTCAATATTGTAAAACGTGTTATCATCAACAGTATAAAACCACTGTCTATTAGAAGGCCTGTTAGCAACATCGGTCAATATTGTAAAACGTGTTTACATCAACAGTATAATCCTATTATACAATAGAGGGCTTCAACAATGGTTTTTATTTCAGCCATAATAGGTCCCTAGGACATAGGATATGAATGTCTAAATACTGTTCGTTTGATATCTTAGAGGTTCAAAGTTAAATCTTGAATTAAAGACATTAAAAAGGTATCATTACAACAACAAAACTTTCAACATAGCAGAAATGGAATAGGCGTCACTACACCAGAAAAAAACCCACAAAGGTCAACCTCGATACAAGAAACAAGAACATATAAAAAACGATGAAACACATATGGGATAGAAATACATGTTTGTCAATGAATATTCTGAGACAGTAATAATAAATGGACAATGAATGAGCTATGGTAAATTTGAACTATGGATATTAAACGACTATGTATATAAAGTGAATTATGGAAAAGACTGAACTTTTTTAATGAACAATCTATAGAAGATAAGTGAAATATTGATATTTAATGGGGTATGGACAATGGATGGACTATGAAAGGCAATGAACTTGTTGCAATCAAATTAATTTCAAAATGAGGACGGCATGGTAAGGTACGCATATTTAAATTTCAAACTGAGTCTCTTCGTTGATAATACAACACACAGCGCTTGGGCTTTCATCCTGGTCTGAGAAAACCCATAAGGATAATTGATAATTCCTAAATAATGTAGGTGGTGATTCTCTCTTACTTGGATATGTTTTCCATCTAAGCTATAGGAGAAATATAGCTAGCCATTGCTAAGTTGTACAAGCGTCGGCACGAGTTTTGTCAGTTGTTATTGGAAAAGAGCTTATTATGACATTGTGGACGTAGCTTGCCGAGCTATCAACAGCCTTTGCACATCAAACATCTGCGTTGTGTTTCACGTTTACGTTTAAAAGAGTGAAGCATAGTGTTTATTTCGTTACTTTTGTATCCGGTGTATATCAAGTGTACTAAAATGTGTTTTGTACATTTATTAGGGAATGTGTGGAATGCGATACATGCTATGTTTATTGAATCTCTATTTAGGTAGAATATCCATTCTAACTGTACATGTAGTTTGAATCACAATGTTACACATATTGTAAAACGAGTAATTTAACTTTTTGGTTATAAAGATTATCCTAGCATGTACTACATCGTCAATACACAGGTATACAGCACTCAGCATCCATACAAATACGTACTATATCGTCGATACGAAAACAAAAAGACAAGCACACCCAGTCCTCGCATATTTACACGTATCAAATCGTCGAAACAGCCATTGACTCCTAATTAGTGGTCCCTTTTTCTCGAAAATTAAATGTTACAACAATAATTTTGACATAACATTCTGAACATGGGAACACATGTCATGTAGCACACCTGATGTAGAATCATTAATTGTTAGAATTGCCAACACCTGACAATTGTCCGTTTTATTGTAGGAAGTGAAGTAGACGACGCCTTCCAGAGGTACTTAGAGGGCAGACTGGTGAAATCTATAGGCAGTCGACACAGCGACGATAGGGAAATCCTATTCAAGATATCGAAATTATTGCAGGAATGGCAGCTGAAAAACAAGGCAAATGAGGTGGCGGAAGTGACATCATATGACCGGAAGTGAAAAGTTGCGTCAAATGAGAACCAAAATCACCAATGTAAGTTCCCTGCAAAGGCTCTTGAAAACAATACAAATTCAAGTTGAATGTTTTCCTTGTGTACTTGTATACAAAAACAGCGTAAAAGTAAACACAATAATATGTTTACCCTTTTGTAGTACTGGGTATTTGCTCTGATGATTACCAAATAAACCATCCTTAGTGTAATTTTGTCATTCCTCAGTACTGATATACGTACATAGATAATCATCAAACAAATGTATGATAGCAATCCCTTAGTACTGCATTGGTATTTACTCTGACAACCAACAAATAAAACCAGGCGCGTAGCTGTACCTGTACGCAGTTTAATCCACCAAATTTTCAACAACAAAAAACACTGTTTTGTGGCATATTTTTTTTAGAAATAATATAAAATACCCCCAAAACATATTGTAGAATATCTCGATTTTTCAATCATTTTGAAGATTCTGACACCAAAAAATCATAAAAATAGTAAATTATTTTTTCAACCGGGGGTGAGGGGGGGGGGGGGGGCAAAGCCCCCTTTGTCTTTCTGCCAAGGCCCTCCCGCGGTCCCCCGGACTCGCTCTTTAATGAATCCTCTCAGAGCAGGGGCTAGCTACACCCTTAATAACATCCTGTTTTTAACTTTGTCATTACGAATCAGCCTTGGTATATTTGCATCAATTATCGCCAACTATTATAAACTGTCTTTATGCGGATATGACCTCCCCGTTTACATGAAATGACGAATAATAAGGTTAACCTTTCACTTTTAGCTCGAGTTTCTCAATATTCAGTAATCAGCCCCAAGATATATGACGATTGTGGTTGCCTCCTAATTAGCGGCAATAAACCAGTATAAATGTCTATCTTTCTAGTTACTAACCTGCTGCTACAGAATCAATTTTTAATAAATAGCCGATTTTTAGCAGAACTTTTTGAATTCATTAGGACAAGATAATGATGGTAAAAAAAGTAGAGCTACTTTTACATGATTTTTTAAATCAAGTTTATCAGTATTTAAGAATCTTAATTGTCAATATCTTCAATTTTCATATATAAAGTGATATTTTCACGGTAAGAATTTATATAGGATTTGTGCTGGTCTCCCGTTGAGTATCATACAAATATCACGTGTATGGTCAGGATGTCTATATATTATACGATTACGTTGCGTGAGTGAAAATCTCGGTATATTTTCCCATACGAATTGTATGTATATGGCATTCAACACGACAACACTTCAATTTTCTATTTATTACATTTTTTAAGTAGCACGAAGAAAGTATTACTGCACCAGAAAAGTGAGGGAATTAGTAAAACGCCATGTTCTGATGACGTCGTGCTTGACAACAAGGCAGTGCGACATTTTCGAATTGAAACGAAATTACCGTTCTGATTGGACAGTACTAACATAATATCTTCACATGGGAAGAAGATAGTTCCTTGTATTTCATTGGTAAAATGTAATATTTCTATATATCTAAACTCGGAGAGAATAGTATGCAGTAGATTGGATAATTATTATTTTGGGTATGAAATTCATCCGATTTTCGCGGCAATAGATATATCCGCAACATCACAGTCGCTTAATTCTTTGATTAAAGAAAATTATAGACTATACGCGAAAATGAAAACGATTTAAACATAGAAATTGCAGCACCGTTTCACCACCGAAATATCGTCAAGCGCTTTTATCTTGTTTTATCACACGACTACTCATATGATGTGTTTACATATGTGATAATTTCTAACCCTCCCCGATACATGTAAAACCTCTGGTCATTTGTATGATCTGTTTCTCTATATACTACCAAACATGATAACTTTATCGTTATGAACCCCCTTTTTGGAACCATTAACTCTAGTTTGACCAGTTCAATGTCAAATGCTTTACAAACGAAATTTAAAATTTCGTCACTTTAAGATTTAAATTTACGATAACCGTTCGCATATAGTCTGCTTATTGTGCTATGAAAATGTCAAACGATAAGGGTTGCACAATTCTAAATTCTTTGGCGTCACAAGTTTGGAATAGAAGATATAGCTAATCTTAATGCGAGTATGCGGGATTTAGACGCATCGAAAAACACTGAATCAGACATCGCCTGTTCGAAACATGTCTTTGTTATGTAATGAAGCTGTAAATGATTTTACTTCTCGATTTGGTGATAAGGAATACAGTTTATTGTTTTTGGCACACCCGGTTGATATGATACCTCTCGACCTGAGACGGAATATGATAACAAAATTGTTATACAGTTTTCTCTATATACTTAAATGGTAATTTTCTGTTGTTTTAATCACAAGATTGGTTCTGGAAGGATATAAAACGTATGACTACTTTGGGCTATAATAAAGAATAAAAAAAACGCAATAACCAATCCTTCACGTTTAAAATTGGCAGTGGTTAGTTAATATTCAATGACGCAAATAAAACACAGGTTTTGCATTTGCTTCTTTGATGTTTTCTTGACCGTAGATGGTCTTGACCTGTAGAGGGGACACAACTTTCTTATCACGACAAAAACATATGTGTAGTGTCCAAATGAATACTGCTTAGTGGTTTTGTGTACAAGTATATGAAGACTTTTGACTTCTTCAGCTTAACTTGACCCCCCTTAGATTCTAGGGTTATAAGGCATTTATATGTGGATGTGCATGTGCATACAAAACTATGCAAAATGTTGTTAGGATTTTTGGTTTATAATCCAGTTGTTCGATTTAAAAACGGCAAATTTAAATTATCGTTTAAAGTGACATTGTGTTTATTTCAGGTCGTGGGGATGAAGTCAGCATGGAAGATGTTCCAAAGCCAATCGTTTTATCCATATGGAGATTCCAGAAGATTTTATTTTCATATTCATGAACGTATACATAGAGTACTCACCAACATGTGTCCGTGAAGACGGGAACATGGTTTATTACGTGTGTGTATTAACGATAAAAAAAATCAGACATTATGTGATTTTCTTAAAGTCATTCTTATAAAAAGTAGCATAATTACCATTCGTATATACCTTTACAGATATGAGTTACCAGGTACAACAAAAACTTACATGCAGAGAACACATCAATACACAAATAATAGGTAAACAATATAGCAGGGAACACACAGGTACAATACGTATTGGTAAATAAAACAGAAAGGAACACACAGGTACAACAACAATAGGTTCACAATACAGTAGGGAACACAGGTTCAACAACAATAGGTTAACAATACAATAGGAAACACACAGGTTCAACAATACTGAACAGAACTTACCTGTGCAACACAAGAAGGTACAAGCACATACGAAACACGCATGAACAACAATAGATGGTTCCAAAAAGCATATTACGGGACACAAAGTTTACAACAACAATGTCCAGAACAATATTACAAGTTACAGCAACGTATTATAGAACATGCCGGTACAATATACATAGATAACAACAACACGTCGTTATAACAACAGTAGCTACATCAACACTGTACAGAACACGTCGGTATAACAATGGTAGGAACAACAGCGGTGCCCGAAGTGAAATGACCATTTCTGAACAGATCGAATAACTAACTTTAAAACACGTTTATTCTTTAAGGTTAATAACTTGGAAGCCAATCAAATCGTTTTATTCTGTTTAAATCAACCACTTACTTTGGAACAGTTGAACAATTCGCCAAAAGTAGAATATATTTATACAACTTTAACACATAAGATTAACATCACAAACACAACTATTACCAGTCTAAATTATACACTAAGTTTACATCACAAACACAACTATTACCTGTCTAAATAACACACAAGGTAACACACAGATACAACCACTACCCGCTAGCTAAAACAAGCACCGTGTCTACACATAAGAAACTATAACTTACCGATTAAAGATTATGTATACAGTATCTCATGTCCTTCGTTTTCTGTTAAATTGCATATAATACGGTATCAATATTTGTTGTTAATGTTGCGTTTTGATTAAATGATTATTTATATTGGATAGTAATGTTATGACTAATCTGGGACCATTTTGTGGTCTTTATTTTGACTTCTACCCTGATGTAATATGCCGACCTTGTTAGAAATAGACGGCACGTGAATTATTTCCTTTTGTTTTGATTTCTCTATGTTTGTTTCGACGATAGTTCCAGAGTGTGCCCTAAATATCGACGATGTTCCATTTTTATTATCAAAACGAATGCGATTCAAATTAGTATATTACATCTAACCAAAATTCATAGTAAAGGAATAAAAATCTTAAGCGAAAGAAGGTTTCGTATGATTATTCCATCCATTACATTATAAATGTTACTGTCGATGTTATTTCATAAATAGAATATTGTAAAACTTTGAAAACAAACAGAACAAAAAATCTAATAACAAAGAAAATATGAAAACAGGCGTTTGGAGGATATCCGTTTGCTTCATCGCCGACACCCGTCATGTAAATTTGGTCAAAGCAAAGTAACGACACGTCCCCACAGCGCCAAGCATATAATGGCAAGAAAACAACAGGGCACATTAATTAACATAATACTAAGCAACGATCCTCACATCACACATGCAAATAGCATGTTTAATAATCTATCGAAACCCTTTGTTGTAAGTGCGTTCGTCAGCAGTCAACATCTGTCACAGAAATCATGTTTTTTAGAGCAAGCGCTTGAAGCTAAGTTCGGGAAGAAGGGATATAATATCAAGAACTGGAAAGTTCAGGCACAGTCGGTAAATTGAAATCGTCTATTGGTCAAGTTGGATGGAAAGATTGCCTGATGGAGCAGTCAGTAGTGTCCTTGACTATAAACGACCGACATTGTCAATAAATTTATTATTATTTAAAGCAGCGCATTGACAACATATCTGAACTTGAAATTCAGCCTCAATTAAAACAAACAGAAGTCGTCTTAGAGAGGGACACAGTTATGTCCCGTAGAAATGCCTACAATATGCTTGAATATCTTGCAATCGACCCCGATAAACCATTGTCAACCAGAACTCGGTTTTTCTCAAGATTCGAACATCAATATATTTCATCTTGGCCTTTTTCGCATTTGTTCACAAAACTGCTCCAAAATAATTTATAATTTGTTAAGTATATTTTTATATCGCCGTCCATCTTTTCTAGGAAAAGAAAGCTCTCATAATGAGAGAACGAAGGCATATTTCAGTTTAGTTTGAGGTTTTGGAGTGTATAGACAAAAACATTTTCGGAGAATAGGATCATGCTTAGGAGAACTCCCGTGATGGATAAAAAAATTGTTTCAATTCCTTAAAATCCACATTCCATTTTTCCATTTTTGAGGAATATAGTGTTACACAATTCTAGGTAACATGAAAATGTTTGCTATGCTTTCCATTATATTGTTAGAATAGTCGGAGACTTATCATGGTAAACCATTCAAATTAAAAACTGATCTTAGGAATGGGAGTAAACAGATAATACTAATTCAACGGCTCCTTGTGAAGTAACTCATTCCAATGGTACTCATAGGCTGAACACATGAGTCATCTGGATGGTACGTAAAACAGATACATGTGGAGTGATATAATATCAGCTCCGTCATAGCTTACCGTGTGATGTTCCTCGTGCATTGCTCCTTTCTTCAGTAGTGTTACTAGCTGTGACCTCAATATCAAACCATCCATTCGAAGGGGAACATTCTTCGGGATGTTTTGTTCCCTTAAAAAGATAGATGTTAGAAGAATAGAAAAAAATATATATAAATAAATATAAAGATAAATTTTGCATAAGTGGAACTCTCGAAAAGTGTTTTTTCGCCTTTGCTAAATCAGAAAGAGAATCCGATTGCGTGGCCAAAGTGACTTAAAATGAGAACCATATTTTAAAATAGCGTGTTCAATGAAAACAGTTCCTCAGTGTCAAAAGTTCGGAGAGACAAAAACATGAAAGAACAGCTTGTACAGTAGTTGTGTCAGGAATCTTCAAATAATGATATACAACTATTTATAATCAGATATAACAATTCACCCGTTATAACAATTATATCAACACGTCCAATCTGCAGTTTTGTAATCACATTCAACTACACAAACGCTGTAAATTGTCTGTACTTACGTAGGGGAGTGTGGTTCTTCCTCGTCCATATTACTGGAATTCACTACCTGAAATTTAATCATAACTAGAACACTGACAGGTCAGTAAAGGTCCCGTCTAGTGGCAATATATCCCCCATATACATGTAGCTGAGTTTGACGTCTGACATTTGGACTTCAAAAAGAATCGCAAGGAAGCAAAATATACATTTTACATGTACTGTGATGTGAGTCTTGTTTCCTTCCACCTCCTTATTTGCTGGGCTAACAGAAATGTAAACACTGGTGCAATACTCTTTTGTTAGCTTTGATTTGTTTTATTTCATCTTAAATACCTCCATCAAAAGCCAGGGTCAAAGTCAGAGATCCACTTTGTCTTTGACCTTTGGGCCCAAATGATCTTGACTTTTAACCCAGTGACCCTGATCTTTGGTCAGTTGACTTATTCTTTACAACCAACTTTAGTTCATAATATCATAAAATGTTCATCAGTAAAAAATACAAAACTTGACATTGACCTTGAACCTTCGGACCCCGTAACCTGGACCTTAGGTCAGTTGACTCCCTGAACAACTTTGCTTCATAATGACATAAAAAAATGTTCATCAGTAAAAAAAAATACACTATTTGACCTTGGCCTTTGACCCAGTGACCTTGACCTTTGGTCAGTTGATACCTTGTTGAATTGTGTCCAACTTTGCTTAATAATGTCAAAATGAAAGTCAGTTGATACCTTGTTTAATTGTGTCCAACTTTGCTAAATAATGTCAAAATGAAAGTCAGTTGATACCTTGTTTGATTGTGTCCAACTTTGCTTCATAATGTCAAAACAAAATGTTAAGCAGTTAAAAGATACACAATCTGACCTTGACCTTTAATCCGATGACATTGCTCCAAAGAATCATAACGAAATGCCACCAGTATAAAAATACTAACTTAGACCTTGAACTTTGATCCAGTGACCTTGATCTTAAGTCAGGTGACTCTTTGTTAAATTCTAAACAATATTGCTTCATAATGTCATAACGAAATGTTCACCAGTGGAAAGATACAAACTTTAACCTTGACCTTTGACCCAATGACCTTGACCATTGGTCAGTTGACTCCTTGCTTAATTCTGATCAACTTTGCTTCATCAAGTCATAACAAAATGTTCATCAGTGAAAAGATGCAAAATTTGACCTGGACCTTTGAACATTATGACCTTGACCTTTGACCTTGACTTTTAACCTCAGTGTGTATTTTTGTGAACTGAACAACTAGACCAAGTTTCCTATAAATCGGTCAATAAATATCAAAGTTATCAGCCAGGAACAAAATGTATGGACGGACAGACAGACGGACGGACAGACAGACAGACAGACAGACAGACAGACAGACAGAGTGATTATTATAGGGCACCCGTATCTCCGATACGGGGCCATAATAAGAAAATATCGTCAAACCTTCAAATACGGAAACATTCATTTTTCATTATGACTAATTATAGTTCGTGTATTCAGTATATGTCGTTATGCACTTACTTTCACAGAATTCGTAGTGGCAGTGGAACCATCAATTTTAGTCATTAGAGAGCAACATTATTGCTTATTCCAGTAACTAAGCGTGTCACCAGGTCACAAAGTGTTATGAACGAACTATTTTAGAAACACTTAATCTTACTGTTTAATGAGTCTGCACTGAAACGTTAGTAGTTCTTGTGTAATTTGCTTATATCAATAACAAAGTACAACTTGGTCATTGCAGTTACTTATGGGATTACTGGTTTTTTCAGACAGATTTGTCAAGCTGATCACATCTCGTTTGAATGGCTTCCAAAAGTGCAGGTTAATAGCGAACACTGAATGCTAGCCCCGTGCAGTAGACTTAATCGTTACAACCACCAATACTTTTTAATGACACACGCAAGCTTTTGAGTTGACAGCTGATAAACACATATCACTATTCAAAAGTATCCTTGGACCAAAGAAGCAAAAATAAAAGGCCTATTGTTATGTTTTTTTACTTTATATAGATACAAATATGAAAAAAAACATGGGAAATGAAAAGCTATATCAAGAATTGATCAAGTCGTAGTATCACTAAATCTTCAGCATGACCATCTAAACGATGAACAGCAATGTGATATAAATGTATCAAAGTGTGTCAATATGTTTGCGGGTATTTTTCATCGCGCTGAAAAATGCTTTTAAGAAACTAGAAAGGAGTATATCATGCTTTATGTAAATGTGTTTTATGACATATAATATGGAGAAGGCGTTATGGTTGGTGGTCACATAAATCAGGCTACAGTCAGACGGGTTTTTCACCTTACCTGCTGATGTCTGTCCTCAATGATAGACACTATAGGAAAAGCGTTATGGGCGGTGGTTCTGAGAATCTGAACGATAGATGTTACTCTAGTTCTCGGATACAAAAAGTGAAGCTTCCGCTCCATAATGTCTTCAGCTTTTAACCTAAAACAAAAAAATATATACATAAAGATATATAGACTTAATCTTCAAAAAGGATGGAAAAGATATTAGTATTAAACCTTTGTTATAGTTCATTCTGGACTTGTTAACATACTTTAAGATTTTTTGCTGCTTTTTTTCGTCTTTTACTATGTCAACTTACGTTTTTTCTTGTCTTGGATACAAAGCTTACGATTAGTGCGATGTGATGCAATATCAACGGTCTCTTAGATTTGTAACATTTTTTTATCTTGCCTTAAGATATATTCTATCGACCTGACAAATATTTGTGCAACAGTCTGGTTTTTGGTTCTTATGTTCCTAATCATGCTTTCCCAACGTGACTTACCAACCATTTTAGAAACCATGACATCTCTTTGTACATTTGTAAATGGACTCGTCGAAATTTGAAATTAGCATACATAAAATACTGTTCTATGACCAATCCCTCACTCCAACAAAAGGAACATAGGATGAACCACAAAAGGAACATACGATCACCCCCAAACAAAAGGAACATACCTTCACCTTCAACAAAAGGAACATAAGATCACCCCCAAACAAAAGGAACATATCTTCACTTTCAACAAAAGGAACATAGAATGAACAACAAAAGGAACATACGATCACCCCCAAACAAAAGGAACATACCTTCACCTTCAACAAAAGGGACATACGATTACCCCAAACAAAAGGAACATATCTTCACCTTCAACAAAAGGAACATAAGATCACCCCAAACAAAAGGAACATATCTTCATTTTCAACAAAAGGAACATATGATCACCCCAAACAAAAGGAACATATCTTCATTTTCAACAAAAGGAACATGGGATGAACAACAAAAGGAACATACGATCACCCCAAAACAAAAGGAACATACCTTCACCTTCAACAAAAGAAACATAAGATCACCCCCAAACAAAAGGAACATAGAATGAACAACAAAAGGAACATACGATCACCCCAAAACAAAAGGAACATACCTTCACCTTCAACAAAAGGAACATAAGATCACCCCCAAACAAAAGGAAAATATCTTCACCTTCAACAAAAGGAACATAAGATCACTCCAAACAAAATGAACCTATCTTCACCTTCAAACACAAGGAACATAAGATCAACCCTAATGAAAGAACAATAAGATGAACTATTTTCATGATTATAGAGCTAAGTACTCTGTTCCCGCTATAGTGTACTGAATTTTAAGTATGTTTGAATAGGCAAGATTAAAATTCGTCAATGGCAAAACAGTGGTTCAGCCATAGACCCCTATTTAAAATAGAATAAACTTCAAATGTGATGTAATGGAGTTAACATATTAGATTTTATAGTACGAAGATCACGAACTAAAATACATGATTACAAATGGACATTGTTGTACATTCACTCGAGCTGCGATCTGCAATACATTGTTTTGGTCAAAAAACTTATAAACTAGTTCGGAACAATATAGAACGCAAGATGACAAGAAAAAGAAGACGTATTCAATCTAGTGACATTTTTTTACTTACAAGTTATCACAAGTGTTGAACTTTACCGTCATAAAAAATAATTCTAGCTTTCTATTACCCATAACATGTAAAGGAGAGTGAGGGGGATAGGCTCACTAACACCCCGACAAAGTATAAACACGTCTGGTCTTAAAACTAATACAATTGGGGGAATATCAATGATTTACAAGAACTTCATCAGCATAAACCTAGGTTAATGCCAAGAAATACGATTTAGATTTTAGCAGCAAATGCTAATAGGAACATTCAGAATTCGACCTTTGATATTTAAATATATTTCCGACATGATAAAGGGCATATGTAGGCTATGTATAATACATGTGTGTATGCCTGTTTTAGACAGACATGTTGTATGTTGTATTGTCTTTAAGGTCATCATTACGTATTATAGACTACTTCCGGTGTAAGATGAGTGATGGAACAAAGGTCCTCATGATGTTTCAATAATCACCTTAATGGTTAAAATAAACACATTTTACCATCAATTCGACTTCAAATATTGTACCTTTAAAAGATTTCCTTGGTTTCTAATACAATGAGTCATACTTTGGACTTAGTTTTAAACATATGATAAACAAGAGTATAATGACAGCGAATGCATTATTTTAACATTGTCTCCCGAGTGAGCTCTGATATCATTTAACAACTGGAGGCTGGAGTGTATATAGCAAGTAACTTATAGGATATCAACGTTAAGAACAATCGATAATGATTTATATTAGATGCAACACCCTTTTCCTAAATCTCCATTTGTTATATCATTATCACGTGAATCAGAGTAACTACTTTTAGAAACAGCAGGTCAATATTGTATTTATGTCGTCACTCCTAATTTAACCTCACAATGTTTTGTCAAATGCTGCACTTTTTCTCCTTACATTTTCCATACGTACTATTTAGTTTCAAAATTAAAAAAAATCTATTTTTAATGTCTAATATCACAATTAAGGTAATAGGATTGTGTCACCATTTCTCAGTAGAATTTCTTCAAATTTTGTAGTTATATTGCTTTAAAGTAAGGAAAATTTTCTGCCACAAAGAAAATATAGGTTGTCAGAATTTTAAGAAGACACAATATTTTTACAAAATAATGTCAATAAAAATGATACTGACATATATTAGTATTGCATTAATGTATATCAATTTAATAAATGCTGAAATTGTGTAAAATTAATTCTCTATACACGATATAAAAATTGACATTTTATAATAAAACCATATACACACAGTAATTGCAGGTAAGAGTTATCGTTCTTGATAAACTTCACAGTAGTGAAATAGGTAGCCGGGTTCCTGAAGTACAGAAAAATGGACACATGTGACTCATTGATAAAAAAAAACCTGAATTAATGCCTGGATTGCTTTGAAATACTTTAATATTGAGAGAACACACCGTTCTGTCAATAATAAACATACAATATTCATCAGTTTAATATTAAACATTAGAATTTGCGGAAATTGTGATGCTGTCTCCCTACATTGGATTTTCAACTAGGGATGTACTTCCTGTTTCCGTTTATCAATGTTTCAGTGAATATGTGGTTATATGGGCATGGAAAAAACGTTATATTAACCTTGACTTCGTCTCTGTTAATATAACTTTCTCAGGTTCGTATAACAACGTTTTGACCTCAGCACAAGTCCATTGATAAATATCCATTAGAATCAGAGTTCGTTATAGTTCTCCTTTATCGTATAAATGTACGACATCATCTGTTACATAATACCTGATAATAGACTCATGAGATTGGACAATCACTTCTCATCTACAATGTAGTGGATTTCTGGTAATAAACATAATATTACAAAAAACTAAGGTTTTCTCTGGTTGTCTACTCGTACTAAATGTCTTGAGGAGAACCACCATCATACATTTACTTGTGTTTTAGTGATACGGAAGCAGACGTATATATAGGAAATTTACACACACAGTGTATTTCGGGTCTGTCGTTTGAAATACTTTCTTCAAGCTCATCCGTAGAAAACAATCGGTGGTTGCTCTATTTTATCTTTGTGCTCATGATAAAAAAACTTGTTCACACGACCAACCTTGACATTTAAGTGCTAGAATCTTTAAACAAATATATAATTTCCCGTGCGAATTTTGCGTCAAGAGAAAGATGAGATTACTGAAAAATTAGATGAGAATTTCAAATATTTATCCCCAGATACAAATATTATTTGGTAATTTGAATTAATTAGTGTTTACCTTTCCATTCCAGTCGGAACCTCCCACTCTAGTAACGGAACGCCTCGGAGTTTTATATGTATGTCATATAGTCCCTCATTAAAGAGATCACCAGACCATTTTGCCACCTGAAATACAAAATTTATTTGTATTTTCAACACAACTAGCTAATTCAGAATGTTTTATAAGAGAAATAGCAAATACAAATTAGGAGGAATATCGGTGATTAAGTTGACAGCCCCAACGCGATTTTACCCTTTGTAATTTTTCCTTTAAAACAAATTACGAAACCATTAGAAATATTTACATCAAAATGTTCACCTCCATGTTGCATGCGACTTATCTATTAAGAGATAGAAACCGGAAAAGGCAAAAGGAGATAACTCCATTAGATACATACCATCAACACTAACATGAGTGGCAAGCCGTACGAAATCTCATTGGTGGACTCTATGAGAATGACCGTTAAACTGATGGTCATTCGAACTACCCCGCCGAGGAAGGCGGCTGCTCCTACTAGTGCGAACGTGCCGGAATGAATGGCCTGGTTACCGTACCCCAATCTGATGACAACAAGGTCTCATAGAGAACATTTCAAGCACATATATATATATGTACACACAGCAAATCTCAAACAGCACGTGTGCATACATTTTTGTAGGCTTTGATCGTTTCCATTATTGTTAGTTAATGACACAAGCTCATTGTAAATTTTAAACAAACAACAAATGGATCCCTTAGCATATTTCAAACAACACATATTTATAGCGACAATAAAACTTTTACACAACACAGAGCAATCTGCTGCCTTTTTTTTCAAATATTAATATCCAACAAATGAACAAGATTAACTATCTATTCATACTTGACATGATTGCTGATTTTTTTAGGATGAGTGTTGTTTTTACTTACATAAAAATAAATTTGAGCAAAATATATTTGTACAAAATATAATGATAGTTTGCATTATAAAACGCAGAATAAACTATATTTTGTCACGGTACGTGTATGTTTTGATAAAATATTATTTATTAGTCATCAAATCAAACGAGTTTTCTAATAACTATTGTCCCTAATGAACTGTATTAATTTAAGTGGTTTTATGAGTGATACAATGATACATATTATGTGATAAAAAAATGGTTTAGCCGCCTAACTATGTATTTATGAATAAGAATTTCAGATTTATTTGGTTGGTACATATACCTAGCATGCGAGTATATCGGTAAAGCAACAGTAAAACCTATCTTAGTACAAAGTGACAGAAAAACAACGTACAATACGAGAAGTCGTGCCACAAATCGCCCATAGGCGGCGCCACACAGAAGGCAGGGGACGAATAAACCGCTCGGTACATTGGTACCATATGTCCAGCATGCCAGAAAGAAGAAAAATAGCGTGAACAGTCCCAAGGTGCGGAGGCTGAAACCGTCTGAAAAATAAACAAAAATCAAAGCGACTTCATGAACAATATTATATACATTGTATATATTACAAAATTAATTTTAAAAAAAACCATGAATAGATGATACATTCGTTAACATATATAATAGAATATAGATGTACTGTCAATAAATTATATTCCTATTGGGGACGCAATAGGACAAATATCAATAGGGACTTTGATAGTTTATCAAACTTTATATTTACAAAAATTAACGTGATTTAAATGTGATGAAGGGTTAAACCTGGAACCTTGGAAAACGAGTCTTTGGTGGCATTTACAATAGGAATATGTTTGATATGTGTGAGTTTAGGTTATACGTCATGTGATCAACAAAGACCATGAAAACGATACCCACGAAGGATCAATCTCACTCAAATGTCTTGGCCTAGATATAAAGCATGTGTCTCTGCCCAGTCAATTACTCTGACAACAGGTTAACCTCTCCTTACAGCCACACACTTAAAGCTAAACGCCATGCAAATGTCAGTTAGTACCATTTTGTTGTTTACAACCCGTATTCTCTCTTTCACAAGATCTTTCTGTGCTTTCATTATGATATTTCTAGCATTTTATATGTTAACTGGTCACCAAATATTAAGACTTGAAGGTCTCTACATCTCTGATGCAAAAACTGCGACGCATCGTATATTGGAATGACTGGAAGGCGATTTTGAGTCCGACGTGGTGAACACCGGAAAGATACAGAAACCCAAGTAGGAATGAGATTCACAAAACTGAAAGGAAGTAGTCGGAGTCCCAGATAAATAAATCGGCAATCACAGACCATGCCACACAGAAAAATCATGTGAGATTGACTGGGATAACTCCAAAGTATTAGAAATAGAGAACAATATGTTCAAGTGGCAGATAAAAGAAGCCATCTGGATACGCCGCAGTGGGCCAGTTCTAAATCGAGATGAGGGGGCTCTTAGACCCTTGCACATCCATGATCAAGTATTGAACAAAGCGTAGCTGAATCGAGGCATTTCGGTACATATATAACAACTATTGTAAATACGCTTACAAAGTAACCGAATTCACATCGTACACATTTTACACCTTTGTGTGTATACGCTTCACTGGTCATTTGTCTAATGAAGGTGACAGAGTACATACCATACGCGTCCAAGTCATCCTAACGTCACATAGAAAAACTGTTCATTATCAACATTTAATGCTGTTATGAAAAAGCGAGATATGCTATTAACATTTCAGCACTTTTCAGTTTCAATGTTTATAACATGTCGTAATAAAATGCCACATCATCTAAAGTTCATTTATCCATTTAAGGAGTACAAAAATATCTATCCTGGCCAAGGGTTATTGAGTGCAATNCGCAATAGGACAAATATCAATAGGGACTTTGATAGTTTATCAAACTTTATATTTACAAAAATTAACGTGATTTAAATGTGATGAAGGGTTAAACCTGGAACCTTGGAAAACGAGTCTTTGGTGGCATTTACAATAGGAATATGTTTGATATGTGTGAGTTTAGGTTATACGTCATGTGATCAACAAAGACCATGAAAACGATACCCACGAAGGATCAATCTCACTCAAATGTCTTGGCCTAGATATAAAGCATGTGTCTCTGCCCAGTCAATTACTCTGACAACAGGTTAACCTCTCCTTACAGCCACACACTTAAAGCTAAACGCCATGCAAATGTCAGTTAGTACCATTTTGTTGTTTACAACCCGTATTCTCTCTTTCACAAGATCTTTCTGTGCTTTCATTATGATATTTCTAGCATTTTATATGTTAACTGGTCACCAAATATTAAGACTTGAAGGTCTCTACATCTCTGATGCAAAAACTGCGACGCATCGTATATTGGAATGACTGGAAGGCGATTTTGAGTCCGACGTGGTGAACACCGGAAAGATACAGAAACCCAAGTAGGAATGAGATTCACAAAACTGAAAGGAAGTAGTCGGAGTCCCAGATAAATAAATCGGCAATCACAGACCATGCCACACAGAAAAATCATGTGAGATTGACTGGGATAACTCCAAAGTATTAGAAATAGAGAACAATATGTTCAAGTGGCAGATAAAAGAAGCCATCTGGATACGCCGCAGTGGGCCAGTTCTAAATCGAGATGAGGGGGCTCTTAGACCCTTGCACATCCATGATCAAGTATTGAACAAAGCGTAGCTGAATCGAGGCATTTCGGTACATATATAACAACTATTGTAAATACGCTTACAAAGTAACCGAATTCACATCGTACACATTTTACACCTTTGTGTGTATACGCTTCACTGGTCATTTGTCTAATGAAGGTGACAGAGTACATACCATACGCGTCCAAGTCATCCTAACGTCACATAGAAAAACTGTTCATTATCAACATTTAATGCTGTTATGAAAAAGCGAGATATGCTATTAACATTTCAGCACTTTTCAGTTTCAATGTTTATAACATGTCGTAATAAAATGCCACATCATCTAAAGTTCATTTATCCATTTAAGGAGTACAAAAATATCTATCCTGGCCAAGGGTTATTGAGTGCAATCTACCTTATCCTTTAATATCCAAATACCCCACCCCCAACCACCACCCACCCCACCCCCACCCACGGTTATGTACGTGATGAAATTAATCATAATCACGTGACGAATTAGTCGGAATAATATCAGATTTGTTTGCGGTTTAGATTTCGTTGACGCAGTATTACATTGTGCACCTACAGTGTTGAAGTTGACATAGCGTCATCACTTATGTCTTCCGTTTACGTTGCTTATAATATCGACAAACACTTAGAACAGATAAAGTGCTTTTTGAACTTTCCAACAGGTCTTTTACTAGTTAGGTTGTGGGAATGAGGTTTTATAATGGGCATAGAAATCATGGTATTTCAGCAATCCTGCGAAAGCAGACTTAACATTTTCTAGTTTACCAACTCGTTTTCAATTACTGTGACCGTGTCCTATTGTCTCCGTAATTAAGTTCTCGCCTACTAACTTTAGAATGACTTACCGGTGCCCGGTTGGTGAAACAGCTGTTTGATGGCTTCTTCCTGTGAGTTAAAGAAGAGAGTGGCCATGTCGTTATAGTATCCGTCAGGACAGAAGTACGTCCGGACTGTGTCTTCGATACTGCTGGACGTCCCGTTCACAAACTAAAAACAAATGTACTTGATGCTTAGTCAAACTTCTTTTATCCTGAAACCACAACTCCAGCTATTTCTGCGAAAATGTCCTTTACAACGGCTCACAAGTATTTGGCTGAATTGATTATTTATTAGAATCGAAGAAGGCTGGATTATCAAAGCTATACGGTATTAAATAACAAGAGTATTAAAAACACATATCGATAGAGGTAAATTGATATCTGAAAAAGTAAAATCGTAATTACGAAATAATATAAAACACGTGTTAAAGTCAAATAGATTTAATTGTCAATGTGTATTTTGTACTAAGGTAACGTGTTCACAACGTTTAATGCGAGTGGTCTCCCCTGTACTGATCAGGTCTAGGATGAACAACATATTGGTGAAAAAATAAATACAAGCCCCGTGTTATATAGTTTACCTGTCACGCATGCGCAGTAAATCTATAAAGGTCAAGTAGGACCTCTGCGGTCTACGGAAGCTTTAAACCCTTACATGGTGGAAAATCCGTGTACTTCCCTATGGTCTAGAATCTCCGAAGTGTCGGAGGGTAAGGGATTTGTGTTATTACTCAATGATCATTCAGTTCTGTAGATTCATATTGAGGTGTATCTTTTTACTGTCTAACAGGGTTATGTATATGAATAGCTTGAAA
Organism: Mizuhopecten yessoensis; assembly: GCF_002113885.1. Taxonomy (NCBI): domain Eukaryota; kingdom Metazoa; phylum Mollusca; class Bivalvia; order Pectinida; family Pectinidae; genus Mizuhopecten; species Mizuhopecten yessoensis. Next base: position 1,379,696 of record NW_018408751.1, on the reverse strand, counting down.
TATGGAATAGTGCCAGTATATCACTGCGCTGGCTGTACTGGATGGTTCCAATTCCATGACGATTTTTTTTAAATCTATTATAAATTGTACATAAAAGTAAGAGTGAATGTGAATGTGCGCATTATATGTTTAATATTAAGAATGTTACATATATAAACTGCCATGAATAAGGAAGAATATCTCTCTGTATGAAAGCCATCTTATGATGTGTATATACAATTATTTATCTTATAAGGAAAGGGCGTTAATAATGTTCATGTAACTTGGGTCCAATCCTTTTGCTTTTTTTGCAATAAAATATGTTTAAACTAAGGGTTATGTAAACTGAAAACTTCTATTGCACGGCATCCGGGTACTTTCCCCGAGGGCGATGAAAGCACCAGCGTCTTAAAATGTGGGAAATGTGTACATTCTGCGGTGAGCATGGACGCTCTGAAACCATACGTTGTCGTGTACCTGTGTACCATCAACGAGGACCATTGTGGTTCCGTAAACTTAGAATATTGTGGGGAATGTGTGCGCATTTTAAGGGGACCATAGAAGCTGTAAAATCTTACACTATGTAGCTACAGTGTCCATTTCTAAAGGGTCATGGTAGATCTTAAAACTTACATCACATTGTTGGGCATTATATACATGCCTTCAGGGTCATAGCAGTCCTGTAAACTTACATTTGTGGGAATCTCCGAGCATTCCCCGAGGGCCATGGAAGCTCCAAATGTCACAGATGTGGTCACTGCCGCCACTAGTGCCGCCTCTAAAATCCTTCAGATAGGTTCAGGAATATTTTTAGTTGGATAACGCTATTATTAATTAAGATTAGAATATTACTCATCAATAACACAATTATCACATGAGATACAAAGTAAGGAAACGTCTGTTAAAAGTTTAAAATGGCAGCAATATGACAAAGCAAAATATGAACTGTTCACGATATTGCATTTCGTCATTTAGTCGTGGTACTACAGATCGAAACGTTGAATATCAGTGTTTAAAGTTTTTGAGACATGCAAAAGGACTGCAAATGGAGGAAAGGTACTTAAAAACAAAATGAACAACTTTTGTCTACAAATAGGATAGTTCACCTGAAGAGCTTGTGTTTCTTGTTCAAGTGTTTCATACGATGTTTGGTAATGGCTGTGTTGATAGTGTTGAACAATGCTCCCATTAGACCTCCGAGGAAACCCATTACAACAAAGATGGCCAAATCTGTTATGTCCCACAAGCGACAGTCGATCCTGAGCTCGTTCGTACACTGCAAAAACGTAAGCTAGGACCTAGAATCACTTTGCAAATAAACATGTAAGCACCCCTAATTATTTGCATATTTAGGTTGTGAACTTAAAGGTAAGACATACTTAGCATCTTCCATCCATTTTTGGCTTAATAGAACATTACCAGAAAAACTTGAAGTCAAAATATTAAGAAAATAGTCTAAAAAGCCTCTATTATACGTTGTATTATGTAACTGTTCATGTTTCTGTCTTAAAAAGGGGAAGAATTAGAAAATAAATCTTTTGTGTGCCCTGTCGTTATAACTGATGAATAATTTCTCATCAACACAAGCGAGAGAAGTTATGCGCAAATGTTTATACCAAAGAGATGCATGTATTTTAAAGTGAACCAATAATGATAAAGACACAAAAAAACCATAATATCTACATCTATTTTGATGAAATATATGAATCATTACAGATGACACCCATACTTTGCTTGATTTCAGGGGAGTCACACCGACGGAGTAAACATCTAGTGTCGGAAACCCTTTCCTGTCGGACAAACTAGTTTTATTTTATTTTTATTTATTTTTTTTGGTTTTATGATGACTTCCCTTCTTAATGGTGTATCTTTGTATCGGCTCTGTGTGTTGACACAGTATATATATTTATATTTACCTTAAAAACTCCAAAGTTGATGAGTCCCGGCAGATAGAAATAACCCCAGCTTTCTGAGTCGATCCCGGACAGGAAAAAATTCAACGTATAAGTTGCTGCCATTGAGCAAAAAAACTGAAGAAGGAGAGAAATAAAGAAAATCAATGCTTTCGAAAATTAACACCAATTGTTTTCCACAAGGATTAATTTTACAAGTACATTACATTTTGCATATATGTCAACAAGCTAAACTATACACTTTGTCCATCTTTCATTTTGTTATTCCAGACATTTTCTATTTATAAACTTAATATACCATACACGTAGTCGCGTGGCGTTATGGATAGCGCATTCGCCTTTTAGCAAAACGGCCGGGGTTCGATTCCCTAATCGAAATTGAAAAAGAAACTGGGTAACCTACCCGACATTGTGTGTTTACTATGGGTACTTAAAAGAATATAGAATGAACATACAACATGCGTACAACACACATACAGCATACGTACAACACACATACAACATACGTTTACGGAGAAAAGGTAATATAGACTAAAATATTGTTGTGGTCAGAAGGATTCTGTCTGTTCCAGCCATCTTTCCATACACAGTTTCATAACACGTAGGACACAAATAGCAAATAGAATAGTTCAGTTATTTGTGACAACGAATAAACTACTCACTGTTCTCCAGGTGAGACTTTGATTCCAGAACGAACACCCTTCCTCCAGGCTAAACAGTACCCCTCCTATTGGGGCGCCGAAAGCAGCTGAAATAATGATAGAGAAAATGAAGATTAAAATAGCAACCTATCCACAGAAAGAATTCCCCGAATGCGACATGTAGAAGCAATAGCAGTGACGTACATGTACCTTACTATCAGGGTAACACTCATTTAGGGACTATTAATGAAAGATCGGAAGTTTGCTAGGAAATTGTGTAGTATTAACATTCTCATGTTTTACCTTTTTGGTGTATGAACTTTGACCTTCTCGGTGTAACAACCCTACCTGTCACATATGGACTAAACTTTGACCTTCTCGGTGTATCAACCCTACCTGTCACATATGGACTAAACTTTGACCTTCTCGGTGTATCACACCTATTTGTCACATGGGGACTGAACTTTGACCTTATCTATGTATCAACCCTACCTGTCATTAGTGAACTGAACTTTGACCTTCTCGGTGTATCAATCCTACCTGTCACATATGGAATGAACTTTGACCTACTCGGTGTATCAATCCTACCTGTCATTAGTGAACTGAACTTGACCTTCTCGATGTATCAACCCTACCTGTCACAGATGGACTGAACTTTGACCTACTCGGTGTATCAATCCTACCTGTCATTAGTGAACTGAACTTTGACCTTCTCGGTGTATCAATCCTACCTGTCACATATGGAATGAACTTTGACCTTCTCGGTGTATTAACCCTACCTGTCACATATAGACTAAACTTTGACCTTATCTATGTATCAACCCTGCCTGTCATATAGGGACTGAACTTTGACCTTTTCGACGTATCAACCCTACCTGCTACACCAGCAGCTGCTCCACCGGATACGAAATCACGTTTATCCCTGTAAAAAAATCACGTATGTAATTTGTAAATACAGCTGAACAATATGAATGATGTCGACAGGAAATAGTGCATGCTTAAATGCTAGCAAAGGAGGTCAATGTCGGAGCATTGTAACACAAACAATACACGATTGCTATTGATCTGTCTCGGAACGGTAAGTCAATTTTAAATCGAAACTCTGGGTGAGTAATTTCCTATTTGAAATGCGGATAAGTATATCATGAATTATCTAAACGTGATGACATTTCCAATAGTCTCTAGAAATTTTGACTTTTTATCAAACTCGTCACATTTCTCGAAACATAATTACAACTGATTTCAGAAATCTTAATTTGAATTGAAGTGAGTACAAAACAAACTCGTTGTTTATATAAATTAAGGTAATGGGAAAGTAATGACACACATCGACGGGACTACCATGGTATATAAAATACCCATCTCGAAGGGTAATGATTGATAGAAACTAACTCAATTCCTCAGACAATGCATATCTTATCCATGTTATAGTAACAATGATCTAACAATAGATGATCTTATTGAAATAAAAATAACGATGCTAGGTCTGGACCCAGGCTGTGTTTTCTGTGCTATAAGGTTTGTAATCGTTTAAAGAAGAATAACGTCAAAACTTAACATAAAACCTTGTTGTTGTTTCCCTAACAAGTGTGTGTAATAAGTTTGATATTGTTTACCTGTCTGTACGGAAGAAACTGTACTTCTTTAGGTTCACCTTCTTAAATGCAATGCTTTGAAACTGAAATAAACAAACCGTTGTCATTTTCATATTTACACGTCTATTATACTTAAAAAAGTTGCTGTGACGTCATTTTACCCGTGCCTCTATTGAATCAATTTTAGCACGTTGATGGTACATCAGGTACCAACGAATTTGTACAACGCGACAGAATTAATAAAATCTGCACGAGATATTGTGCTACCACGACTAAAAAAATATTTGTTTCCGCCGCATTCAGCCGCCTCTCACGAAAGATAGGAAACCCATTGTTACACTAAATACTACTTTCACCCATTGCTACACTAAATACTACTATCACCCATTGTTACACTAAATACTACTATCACCCATTGTTACACTAAATACTACTATCACCCATTGTTACACTAAATACTACTATCACCCATTGTTACACTAAATACTACTATCACCCATTGTTACACTAAATACTACTATCACCCATTGTTACACTAAATACTACTATCACCCATTGTTACACTAAATACTACTATCACCCATTGTTACACTAAATACTACTATCACCCATTGTTACACTAAATACTACTATCACCCATTGTTACACTAAATGCTACTATCACCCATTGTTAAAATTATATTAATAATTATATAATTCGAGGTTCTTATATACCGTTTTATCACAACCTAGTTCGTAGGTCGTCTCAAAGCAGTTCACAAATTATTATCCATGGTTATAGGACCTTTGCAACCAGCCATTGTGGAGCATACAGCAGGTGCTGCCATTTCGGCACTCACGGCTAGCATTCTACAACTGTCAAACCACGTACTCATTTACAGCTTAGTAGACTGGAACAAGCGGAGTAAAGTATCTTGCTCAAAGATACAACACAGTGCAGTGCCGTGCCTCGAACCAGCAACCCTATTAAACACATTTTATTTTTAATTTAGTTACGATGCCATACCAAGGACCAGTTGGCCAACACAGGGATCCTTTGGGAACATTTTATTTTGATGAAATATGTTTTTCATATTTTATGTCTCATGCGATTACAGTTCGACTATAACAGGTTTGGCCTTAATATGTTATAAGTGATTACTATGGCAACAAGTAAGTATTTTAATGAGAAAATATGTTTTGTTTTCTATATAGAAATATATTCAGATATAATGTTTCCTAAACTATACATTGTTTATATCAGTGCATTTTCGCTTCTTTCTTTCACGTGGTAAGGAAATGTTATTAGTTTAGAACCCTCAATTATATTTTTTAGATTATGATAAATCGTATCGTATTTCATGTGCTTGGTTACTACTTTACTAGTTGACTAGCCAGCTATTTCTGAATAAAAAGTAAGTTTCGAATTTCTGTTTTTACAAAAATGACGACAGAATCAAATCAACCGATAGAATTTACTGATTATATACATCACGTAAGTCTGGAAAGGATTGAATTCTACAAGCTAACACAAAATCGCGATCGGTAAAACCAGCATAGCATGGAATGAAAAGTGGCATAGCATGGAATGAACACGCAATAGAATTGTAAACGAGTGAAACAACACAAATGTACATAGAATGGAAAAAGACGCTTACCAACTAGAGAAATAATACAAATGTACATAGAATGGAAAAAGACGCTTACCAACTAGGGGAATAATACAAATGTACATAGAATAGAAAAAGACGCTTACCAACTAGAGAAATAATACAAATGGACATAGAATGGAAAAAGACACTTACCAACTAGAGAAATAATACAAAGATACATAGAATGGAAAAAGACGCTTACCAACTAGAGAAATAATACAAATGTACATAGTATGGAAAAAGACGCTTACAAACTAGGGGAATAATACAAATGTACATAGAATTAGATTCCAAACCAGAAGTAAATAATTTTATATAAAAAAAAAAAATGGCGGTGATCCCGTTCTATGTATACCCACCTGAGGTACACCCGCCCCGATGATAGCCCCGCTATGTATCATCGGTCCTTCCTTCCCCACAAACAGACCTGTGTAAAGTAACACAACAATAGAGACATCAAATCAAACAGATTTTAAAATTAAAATCCAACCAGTATCACCTGTTAATAAAGAGGTTAACTATGGTTCATGCATGTGTAGCGGGAAACTAACGTAAAGGCTACTATTCCGTCTTTGCGTATTGCAGAGTTATCTTCTCTTGGGAGCAGGTATTGATTGTTACGTCATTGGTTTGTGTGAGAAAATTACGTCGTTTTCTCAAATATTGATGACGTTACTCTCACAAGCAAATGACGTAACAATTAATACCTGCTCCCAAGAGAAGAAATCTCTGCAATACGCAAAGACGGAATATTACGTCATTAATTTCGGAGTTTTTCTAGAAGAGCTCTTTATTGCAAAATTGTAAGGAAGCGGTGACCTAAATATACAGTGTAGGTATCAAGATGTGGAGTTATCCTGAAATATACTAGTTTATGAATGAAATCAATATTGCAGTTATGAAAAGCGTTGATGACGGGACTTTTTTACCGAGTCATATTCAATTTTATCTGTGCGAGAAATGGGTTTTCATTACGGGTTCATCGACATACATGCATTCGCTTACAATATAATGACGACGGCATTATTAGGGCAAATGACACGTGCTTTCGCAAATATGTTCTTTTTCTCTGAACAAAAAATCCCTCTTAAAGCAAGAGAAAGTGTACTGAAAAACGAGCATTTCTATCAAACTTTAATTTTCACAATTAACCAAATAAGTGTGTCCTTGTCTTTTCCTTACAACGATTTTGTACACGGAACAATCCGCGTACTAACAGAAGCAACAGAAAGACATAGCAGGGTTTTTCTAGTCCATAAGAAAGCAATATATTTTAGTCGTTTTTTTATAGTTCATAAGACTTCATTCATTACGGTGGTACATTTAGGACATGCACAATATTATTTTAACATTACCTATCTCGAGCGCTCGGCATAACTTTTTCGAGCGCTCGACTTATTATCTCGGGCATGTCCTAATTAAGTGCTCAAACACTCATACGCAAATTTACTTAACCTCTTATTTGAGGTTAGAACCTTGGTTGTTTTTTGTTACAGGGATGAATATTTTTAGCGTTGAAAAGTATTTCCAATAGCTTTTATTACTGTAAATATGTAACTGAATGGTTCTTCTGTTGAAGACTCGTAAATCAACGTCGGGATCAATAAATCACGTGACACTCGTAAAACAGCAAAAGCTTAAAAACTCCCATTTAAACCGTGAACATCTTTGACGTCGCCATCTTGAATTGATGTATATGGCATAGCAGTTGAACAAAAATGAATGCGAAATATGAAAACCGATCCAGGACATATAAGATAACCTATTTCATTGTGAAATACATGACAATATTAATACATTGACATACACATTACATACATCAGAATTTTTTTATGAGAAAACAGTATATAAATCGGAAGAAAACTTGTACAAACATACGTACCCCCTGCCACACTGAAGAGAACCCCGACACTCTTGCTGACCAAGGTGAGAAGGCGGCCGACCCGAGGAACTTTGACTCCGTTCAGGTAACACTTGATCTCCGGGATACCTGAACCTCCGGCTATTGGCTGGAAACCAAACGGTGTATAGTAAGGCAATATTTCCCCCTTATATTCCTTAGCTGTAACACTAGTTAGGAACAAAGGAAATGAGCAGGAAGAAGAAATGCAGAAGGAACATGCTAACCAAACAGCTTATAGTTAGGAACATGAGTTGTTGGTAATTGATGCCTGAAGCACAGACGAAGACGTCGACATTGTTCAAATAGTGTTCAGCTGTAAGTAAGACATCTTTATCAAACAATTTATTCTGGAATTAATATGTATTAAATTCAGTTAAAACCTAATAGAGCAGTCCCTTTTCTCTAAACGGTTGTACGAAATAGCATTCATCAAAAGCATATTAAATGAGAATCTGCTCTGTAGTTCAGTAAAGGAAGTACATACCTGCCTCCTCTACAGTGAAATCTGTCAATATACGTACCTCTATGACGACTAGACAGGACGCCACTATAACGAAACCCACATTGAACAAAAGTAGATACAATAAGGGTACCACCAGGCATCCGTCCTCGGAACACTGTAAAATAGCTGACCAGTGGTCAAGGCAAATACCATCCGGTTCACTACATCATCAATCGACACGGTGCTCTCAATGCTGGACTTGTATACAAGCCAGCCAATATCAAATCTTGGATTTACTTTTTACCAGAAAACTGTGCAGCTTTTCAAAAAAAAAAATCTTTAAAACACATCTGTCAACTAAACAGGAGTAAATATATCGAAGCAAAACTAATTAAATATTTTGTTCGTACTAAAGCATGGTGCGTTGCCTGTTTGACCTAAGTCGGTATAGTCAATGGATACGGACCATACCGGAACCGGAACTAGTTCTAGTTAGGAAATAGTGGAAAGAATATGTCATATCAGACCAACTGCACCATCATTTTCGGAAACCTTCCTAAAAAAAATTATATAATAAGGTTTTTATTCAACCTGAATATTATACATTTGGTTTTGTACAAAAACATTGGAAATAAATATTGTAATAATGTTATAAGTTTATCAAGATAACATTATTTACTTTTAAAATTAATAAAATCCTTAAAGCATTTCTATCACACATTTCTTAGTTGTGAAAGAGAGTTTATCATAGAAAGGTACATGTAGGGTATGTTCTGAACAGCTTCAAATGAGGGGGAAACTATGTGATTCCTTCGCGTCAACTATATAATACAGGTAGGATATATCCTTGACAGCTTCAAATGAGGGGAAAACTATGTGATTCCTTCGCGTCAACTATATAATACAGGTAGGGTATATCCTTGACAGCTTCAAAAGTAAGAAGGGATATTTATCTACTCCTATATTAGGAATAGGGTGTGCCCTGGAAAGCTTCAAATATGAGAAAACAATTTAATGGGACTCCTGAACACCAGCTATGTATTAGGGACAGGAAATCAAACTTGGTCAATGGCATTTTACTAGAAACACCTTTTAAATATAATGTACTCTTCATCAAGGATACAATCTTCAACGGTGTCAAACTTTAATTTTGTCAATTTCTTCACCACAAAGTCAATGAAAAGCGCTACCTGTGAAACAAAGAAAAACATACATGAAAGCTACAGTTTAATAAAGTACAAGAACCTACATAAGTCGCTCGTAATTACTTATAAATGTCTAGAGAAACTGACAATATGTGTATCTAGTAAATCTAATGTTCTCTTCAATGGCACGCCACTTGTGGTGCGGTAAATACTTATATATAGCACGTGCTTTCGTCTCCCGATTTTGTGCGGGTTATGATGGTTCCTTTTGTTTCGGTGTATCCTCAGTTCCTCTCGATGTCTTTCTTGTCTTTGTGAATTGACGATGCAGTAACTTTTTGTAAGTAAAACCTTGCAAAATCGATATTATTGGTTGGTTCGACGTATCAGGCATGTCAGATATTTTCAACATTTCTTACGCTTTAACTAAAAACTGTAAAACCTGCAGTGAACATATAATTGACAAAAAATATTCTATAATAATTTCACTAAAAAAAATCGACCAAAAGCATCGAGCCCCTGAATTGCAAGACCGCTAAAAAGAACAATTACGACAGGAAACAGTGGAGAGTAATGGTTTTGTTGACACTTTGCTATTGTCTATTGTATATATACACTTTAAACATTGGAGGCAAATTATTTCGATGGTAACGTTATCTATGTTATCAATGTTATCAATGTATTCAATGGTATCTATGTTATCAATTTATTCAATGTATTTAATATTATCAATGAAATCCATGCTACCAATGTGTAACATGTGTTACCGATGTGTTCAAAGTATTCAATGTTATCTATGTCTTCAATGTTATCTATGTATTCAATGTTATTTTTGTATTCAATGTTATCTATGTATTCAATGCTATTTATGTATTAAATGTTATCTATGTATTAATGTTACCTATGTCTTCAATGTTATCTATGTATTCAATGTTATCTTTGTATTAAATGTTATCTATGTATTCAATGTTATTTATGTATTAAATGTTATCTTTGTATTAAATGTTATCTATGTTTGAAATGTTATCTATGTATTCAATGTTATCTTTGTATTCAATGTTATCTATGTATTCAATGTTATCTTTGTATTCAGTGTTGTCTATGTATTCAATGTTATCTATGACTTCAATGTTATCTATGTATTCAATGTTATCTATGTATTCAAAAGTATATATATATTCAATGTGTTATATCTTTTCAATGTTATCTATGTATTCATAGTTATCTATGCATTCAATGTGTTCTGAGTATCCAATGTTATATATGTATTCAATGCTATCTATGTATTCAATGTTATCTTTGTATTCAATGTTATTTATGTATTCAATGCTATCTATGTATTCAATGTTATTTTTGTATTCAATGTTATCTATGTATTCAAAGGTATCTATGTATTCAAAAGTGTTTATGTATTGAATGGGATCTATGTATTCAATGTTATCTTTGTATTCAAAGTTATCTATGTATTAAATGTTGTCTATGTATTAAATGTTATCTATGTATTCAATGTTAACTATATATTCAATGTTGTCTATGTATTTAATGTTATCTATGTATTCAAAAGTATATATATATTCAATGTTATCTATGTATTCAATGTTATCTATGTATTCAATGTTATCTTTGTATTCAATGTTATCTTTGTATTCAAATGTATCTATGTATTCAAAAGTATCTATGTATTGAATGCTATCTATGTATTCAATGTTATTTTTGTATTCAATGTTATCTATGTATTCAAAGGTATTCTATGTATTCAAAAGTTTTTATGTATTGAATGGTATCTATGTATTCAATGTTATCTTTGTATTCAAAGTTATCTATGTATTAAATGTTGTCTATGTATTAAATGTTATCTATGTATTCAATGTTAACTATATATTAAATGTTGTCTATGTATTCAATGTTATCTATGTATTCAAAAGTATATATATATTCAATGTGTTATATGTATTCAATGTTATCTATGTATTCATAGTTATCTATGCATTCAATATGTTCTAAGTATCCCATGTTATATATGTATTCAATGTGATTTATGTATTCAATGTTATCTATGTATTAAATGTTATCTATGTATTCAATGTTGTGTTTGTATTCCAAGGTATATATGTATTCAAAAGTATCTATATATTGAATGTTGTCTTTGTATTCAATGTTATCTATGTATTCAATGTTATCTTTGTATTCAATGTTGTCTTTTTATTCAATTTTATCTTTGTATTCAATGTTATCTGTGTATTCAAAAGTATATATATATTCAATGTGTTATATGTATTCAATGTTATCTATGTATTCAATAGTATCTATGTATTCATAGTTATCTATGTATTCAAAGGTATCTATGTATTCAAAAGTATCTGTATTGAATGGTATCTATGCATTCAATGTTATCTTTGTATTCAATGTTATCTATGTATTCAAAGGTATCTATGTATTCAAAAGATCTATGTATTGAATTGTATTTATGCATTCAAAAGTATTTATGTATTCAAAATTATATATGTATTCAATGGTATATATGTATTCAATAATATCTATGTGTTTAATGCTATCTATGTAAACAATGTTACCAATGAAATCTATGCATTCCATGTTATCAATGTTATCAATGTTATCATTGTATTAACTGTTATCTATGTATTCAATGTTATCAACGTTATCAATATTATCAATGTATTCAATGTTATCAACGTTATCAATGTTATCAATGTATTCAATGTTATCAATGTTATCAATGTATTCAATGTTATCAACGTTATCTATGTTATCAATGTATTCAACGTTATCTATGTATTCAATGTTATCTTTATATTCAATGTTATCTATGTATTCATAGTTATCTATGCATTCAATATGTTCTAAGTATCCCATGTTATATATGTATTCAATGTGATTTATGTATTCAATGTTATCTATGTATTAAATGTTATCTATGTATTCAATGTTGTGTTTGTATTCCAAGGTATATATGTATTCAAAAGTATCTATATATTGAATGTTGTCTTTGTATTCAATGTTATCTATGGGTTCAATGTTATCTATGTATTCAATGTCATCTATGTATTCAATGTTATCAACGTTATCTATGTTATCAATGTATTCAACGTTATCTTTGTATTCAATGTTATGTCTATGTATTCAATGTTATCTATGTATTAAATGTTATCTATGTATTCAATGTTATCTTTGTATTCAATGTTATCTATGTATTCGATGTTATCAATACAAACATTCAATGACTTACCATCCCTGTTAGAAAGCCAACGAGAAAAGTCACAATCCATTTTACTAGCGCTAGTTTAAGTGCAGACTGAAACAAAATAAGCCAAACTTTAGTACCCTCGCAACATGAACTGTTGCTACGTACGTAAGTTATACACGGAAAATTGGAAAGTCAGAAAGCGAGTGAAACAGTCGATAACTACTCCCTTTTGATAACATTTAGTAATCCTCGCACGAGGGCTGTTATACTGAATTGTCAGTTTATAGATAAGTAGAAGATTATAATTTATATATAGACAATATTTATCCTTGTGGCAGACTAATGAGTAATCGTCAAGTGATAAATTTGTAGATATGTAATATTTCAACTTCAACAGCAAAAAAACATCACAGCTACCAATTGTCCGTGATATTTGAGGGGTTTTAAAATCATCAATTAAACATGTACATGGTGCTCTGAATATTTTCTCCCGAGAGAAAATAATGCAAAATACGGTCAGACACTGATCAGATTGATCAGACTAATATATCCGTTTAAACTTGTATAATCAAATGATGTGACTGCTAACGAAATATTCACCCGAAATTCACAAATCTACCATCAAATTTTCTTACTCGCCGAAGCATACTAGTTACATTATTTAAATCGTGCTGAGAGTTAAATCATCTGAGGATATTTTTATAGTTGGTTTTACAAAACGGTATTTATATTAACATATTTAAAGTCTAAAAACTCTCCACATATATAACATTGTTTAAGTTGCTTCTTCTGAGTGGAGTGTCTGAGCAACGTCATACTAAGTATATTTATCACTGAAAGACCAACAGAGTAGGAAATGAGTATAGCAATGGGAGCTGGTATATTACGGTTTAAACTAATGGTAAGGTTCTGGGAGAAATCACTAATAACCGATAATAATTTATGAACACTCGTAACTTGGTGAAACTGCATTAATGACCCCTGTCACACTGCACTGTGTTTTTTTCGTAAATGCAGTATTCATCTGGGATATAAATGTAGCATAGTTAGGCCAGGACATCTCTGTTGACTAAGTGGTTCAATCGGTAAGAGAAATAGTATAACAATCTGAAGTCCGTAGTTTGATACCTGGTCTAACTCTGATTTGTTTAACACTTCTGTTGATTGTATTCTTTATTTAATTTTTATTACATTTCGACAAATATAGTCCCGCAAAGTATCGTTTCTTTTCTAAGATAATATACAAAAGAAAACATCTGCTGCATTTTTGTAATGCGAAGTAACATTCCTTGGAAGTGGTATAGGGATTCTTCAGATATAGCATACGAGAGTGACACCTACATCGAATGGCTACACAGGGCTCACTGTTTTAGCTGTAAGATATTTTAAATATTTGGGACATTTTCTATGAAGACATTTTTAGGATTATAGAGCATTCAGATTTTCTTAAAAAAGCAGTAGTCTGTCAAAGCAGCGCTCGTTCACTATAAATCGCTCATTTACTTACCTGCTGCTGACCAAGCTCATTAACATATCGTTGATAGGGCCTGTTAAAACAGCGGTCATAATCCAGGCTCTGGAAAAAATAAAGCGTTAATTAAACACCTTGATTCAAAATAAATTCTCAGATATGTATTTAATTGTATATATATCAAATAACACAATTGAACTTTCCTTTAGAAATAATGTACGGAAGTGATAACTCCAATTATATATTCTTTATTTAAGGTAAGGAAGGTAAACAAAGATACTTTCTACAGGTTTCGTCATCATATTAACATGCAGTAATGACGTGCTTATTCTTCCAGGCATTCTTACCAGATTGACAACTGTTATATATAGTATATTAATGCATTACTTGGTTGTATTGTATGTTACCAGTATCATTATATATGCCCAAAGATGCAAGGAGACCTTGATTTACGTGTTCAGCGTCCACACAAAGCATACACGTCTATTTACGTAGTTAAATGATACACATTGATTATGAACCTTATATCTGGTACAATGAGAGCTTAAAATAACTTAATACCACAGCTGTCTACTATACAGGTACACCTGAACAACACTTCCCATTGTACCAGATGTCACATACAAAAACGAAACAAAGTCATGAAACGTCTATAAGAACAGTTTGGTTATAGATAATCAGAAAGTCTAACAAAGTAAACAGTTAATTGTCCTTATTGTCTTTTCTTCCATTTAAGTCTCCTCCGTGGTACGAAAGGTTAAAAGTATGAAAAATATCCGTATCATATTTAATAATAATAATAATAATAATAATATACACCATTTGATTTAGCGCCTTATCTAGCTAACATAAGCCACCCCAAAACAATTTACAGTACAAATAATGCAATAAGCATATACATTAATCAATGCATTTTTTGAGGAATTTTGCATAAGCTGCCTTGTCAGACGCTAACTACTAGTCCTATGCCATCTTGCTAATATCTCCCCATGTGTGTATGCCTGTGTGTGTGCTGGAGATATGTATTGTGTGTAGAATTCAGCGAAACGTGGAAGGTGCGTATTAAACCGTTTAAAACGTTACAAATTTACAATTGTCGGCTACAAACGATAATTAACACTTAAACAAGTATTTCAGGTTAACTTTGCCAGCTACAAGGCCACAGTCTGCCTCGTAAACTGACATCAACAATCATCCACATTGTTATGTGAAAATATTTGCAATCTCGTTAAACGCATGTACATGTAATTTTGTTTTTCTGTGTATCCAGTGGTCTTACATGATTGAGAACATCTAGCAATGTATTATGGTTTCACATTCTATTCCCGTTTTCATCATTCTGTTTTATACGGACTTATTAATGCTCAAAAGCAAACTTATCCTTTTCAATAGTTCACTAGTTTATAGAGTTATTTTTCACTCATAAAAACAATAATAGCATTATGTAAATGCTTAAAATACCTAAACACAGTCGACGCCTCATTTTGTCCTTGTTTACATACCTCGTAGTCTTTCCGGGGTAATATGTTCTGTCGGTGGGAATTTGTACTCAGTAGAGGGCGCTGTTAAAGAAATATCATCAATTATAAACTCATAGTAAAAAATACTTCCGTAAGATAATTTCCTTCTTTACCTCCTGAAATCGATAGAGAGTTAAATAGGATCACTTTATTTACAGTGTTGCGTGAAATTAAACATTTCCATTTATTTTTGACTGCAACAAAATTAGAAAATGTTATCCCGGGGCACGTACAACACTACCCGAAAAGCAGCGTTGGCATCAATGTACATACATGTATATAAATAGAGGTGTAACTAACGGATCTGACAATAGGACGGAGAGGGTACAATAAGAATTAGGAAACACGTTATTCAAAATACTTTAATTGAATCCCTTCAATATATATTGTGTATATACTTATCACCTGTTTATATTTATAGATAATTTGGTGACAATGCTTCGGGATCTTTCTGATTCTGATGCATTTTCAATAATAAAGGAAACTGCAAATATAATAGTAGGTAAGCAAGAGTTATCAATTATCATAAAGCTGTGTTAGTGCGGAAGGTGATTAGCCTTCTCTGCATAAATTTTACTCAGGGACTAGTGACGAAATGTTTATTTTTCGATCAACACTTAGGCACATGAGGAAGAAACGGGTTTATATTGGTGTCCCCTATGTTTTCGTGTTAATGAAGTAATTTTATGATAAGACTATAACCAATCAATTAAGGTTATGTTATCTTAATGTACAACACTGGTTTACTTACCAGAGATTTTACCTAATTGACCTATGTACACTCTTAGTTATAACCATCAATCTCAATCTAACGATCCCTCCTTATATTTATTTATCATAAAAAGGGAAAGTGGACTGTTATAAAAAGAATTTCTTTACATTTTATGTATGATTCTTATAAACTATTTCTTTATATTAGTTTTCATGGAATAGAGTCAACTCGAATCAAGCATCATACGTTAATGATATATAAATCATGTTTACATTATACAATCACTTCCTTAAGGAAGACAAGTACATTTGTGTGTCAGAAGACGACCATTTTGAATCTAGGGACATGCTAATCTTGATCTCAATTTCAATTATTAAATTATCAGTAAACGTGTAATTAAGAATTTGAAGTTTGGTCCTACTCCCAGTGTTATAACAGACGACAATACAGATTTATCTTAAGTAGGCTGATAGTGAGGCTATGTAAACAAACTAACACGCGTGTAGTGTATGGAAGTTTGTGTATATATACGACAGTTATAAGGGGGCGGTTCCTACGCCGACACTTTAACCATATACAATCTATCACTGCTAACACTGTTACCAGAACTAAATGTATATCATATTTTACCATTTCATGTACACGTGTTTCGCCCGTCCTGTCATCCCCGGGTAGGTTACCACGCCGACAACACGTACAACCATCCATGATGAAGTGTTCATCGGTGTTTATCACTCATGCCCTTTGACCTCCGACCTAAAGGTTAATTTGACCGGAAGTTTATCATTGTTTATCACTCATGCCCTTTGACTTCTGACCTATAGTTTAATCTTGATGGAAATGTAGACTTGTATACAACTCATGAGCTATGCTGAAGTTTATAGGGGTTAAATATTGAACAAATGTCAATTTCTTATGAATTTTACAAAATGGTTGCTGAAATGGAGATATTTTATTATCGGTGTCTCAGTGATAAATAAATATAAATAAGTTCTAATGATATACGGATAAATAGCGGTTCTCGTCAAGTGATGGTTTGTAATCAACTTTATCTAACTC
Source organism: Mizuhopecten yessoensis (assembly GCF_002113885.1). NCBI lineage: Eukaryota > Metazoa > Mollusca > Bivalvia > Pectinida > Pectinidae > Mizuhopecten > Mizuhopecten yessoensis. The sequence goes on along the minus strand of NW_018408751.1, from coordinate 1,362,480 downwards.
GGGTGTTTTTCGTAATTTGAAAATTAACTTTATAATCAACCATCAGGAGTTTGGAGACCATTTTTCCCAAAATATTGAGACATTATATCTAGACAACTATATGTTTCTCTCGAGAATGAATTATTCCTGTTTCCAAACCGGGAAACAATTGCCATAAACTATGACGTCACAATGGAAGATGACGTCGCAAAGCATTGCTACTTCACGTCAAAATTAGGATATTTACCAATGAAACCACGTCTAGGGTTTTACCCACTAGTGGATAATTAAAATCGTTTACCAACTCCTATCAGGTTTACCCTATGAGTTGGGAGTGAGGAAACCTATAGTGGTTGTAAGTAAAATAATAACAGGTAATACATTTTAGTTGCTAATAGGTTCCTCAGAAATGTCACCTTTACAAATGCGTTGCTGATCTTTTTACTGTACAATTCAATAGTATATATCTCCATAGGAAGTATATTGTTTGCCTTACTAGACTCCGTATATATATACACATTATTTATTTGCATTCAAGGAATTATACAAATATATAAAAAAAAAATCATTCATATATTTTTACTCTCTTACAGATGGAAATATTGAATTTCACTTTTTATTATTTGATAATAAATTTCAAATTATCAGGTGCATTTAACCAAATAGTACCAATGAAACAAATATTTAAGGCACAATTATCGAATGTGCGTATTATTGAATATTTTCACTTTTATTTTCACATTTAGGAATATTAAGCTAACAGTTCATGCATAACATGATATGGTAAGGATATGAATCTGTCTCCCTGTCCCATCACGCTGTGGCATAACCTCTTATTAGTTTCATTTTGTATATAGCTAAGCTCAGCTGGGCAATACATTAGGTATATCAGTCGGTCAATGGTATAGTATAACAATATGACCCCTATTAATGTTTTACGCTCAGAACAATGTCGTTGGTTACATTGTGTTACTTCATCTGCATAATTTTTCATAAAAGGATGGTTTTCTTTTCAGAAATGATTTATTTAGCTATAATATATGTTGGAGGGCGTCACAATATATACGTTTTCTGCTTTGTATACTGTTAGTGTTAAAAACCAGATATTATGAAATGAAAGCATTGTTCATAGTAATCGGAGATAGGATATAATATTGACATCATTTGATCAATCAACGATTTAAATCATGGTCCAGTATAATACAGTTGCATGTTAAGTATATTTAAAGCTAAGAGGGACTGGATTTCGGCTATACTACTACAATAAGATTTCCTAATGATAAAGGGAAAGGCGTTATCAAAGTCACTTGCGGTATAGCAGGGTAAACAGACAAAGGCGTGTTGAAATATAAATAAGACTAAATCGAACGAGATTGATTCGTTTTCTAAATTGCGCTTACTCCTGTGGACCCGTTTACGATAACGTCGGAACTGCCCGTGATAATAAATAATCTAAATCACTTCAATTACATTGTTCCTCCTTCGTATGCGGTAGCCTTTCGTTCGCTAAAATGAGCATTGTATGATTCTTAAAAAAAGTGTTTTTAAATGCTTATTTTACCTATTTTTAAATTGTGACAAAAAAGTAATTAAGATGATATTTAATTGCATAAGTGAAAAACTAATGCTTAAGCGGTCACTGTCTAGCGCTCTTACCATATTATACTGTAACACACACACACACATACACTGTAACACATTGTAAACTATTCAACTTTCCCTTACATGCATGAGCAGACCTGTTTTGGGGTGTTTACATTTTTGGCACGAGACGAATATTTAAATACTTTTGATTGGGTGAAAATTCAAGCCGACACAAGTTGGCTCGTGCCCTGGTGTGTGTCGTCTGCTCCCTATCACGTCAGTCGCGCGCGGGTCGAGGGGTACAAACAAACTTCAGTCCTACTCATGGGTGGAAGGTTTTGTTTTCGTGTAGACAATGACATGTTATATGTGAGGAAAGTCTTACCAATTTACTAGTTAAAACAAAGTATGGCGCCTAGTGATACTTCTGTGAAGAAAACCGAGTGTATTTCGTCCGTGAAACCTAAAGGGAGGGTATGTATATGGATAGTTACTTTCTTGATAACAAAATCGTATACTAGATTTATATATTGATGATAACTTGTCCATACACGACTTTACCCTTTGTTTGTTTGTGGTGTATACTGTTACAAACACAGCCGTCATGTTTTACTTATTTTTTTCCCCATTAAATGTGGCTTCCTTGATTTACGTATTTTAAACTGTATTGACACACTTGTATCGTCGTTCTTCATTAAAACTGACCAGCAGTATACGTGTAAATCAATCTCGACTGGCACAGTAAATACACATCAAGAACTTTACATTTTACGTGACTCAGACGTAAATAATAGGAAGGGAAATATCATATCAACTTGATGATGTATTGTATCATCGAACAAAACTAACTTTGAAACATTTTTCTGTAAATTATTTTAGCATATATATGTGAAAAATTTCAGAATTTTTTGGATTTTTTTTTTTTATCTATGACGCACTTTGTTAAATTGTGAAATAGTGTCCAATCCTTTTACATTACGTTCAATATATACTGTATAACGGACGGAATTAGCGACTTATTATTATCGGGTTAATAGATTTCTACAGTAGAGTTGATTTAGCGGATCCAACAATGAAGGGGGCGAAATGAATATACCACGAAAATTAAATGTAAAGCAGCAATCAAAATACTTACCACTGTAATTCATATAGACTAGTAGTACAAGTACAATTCTTCAAGTTTCAATAGATATTTATGAACATGTACCATAAACAATTATTTGAAAAATGAATGTACATATATTCACTGTTTTATCTTAATCCAAAGCAAGGTTTTAATATGTTTAGGTGAATAAACCTTTGATTGAGAAGCGGAGACGGGAGAGAATCAACGACTCTCTACAACAGCTACACGACATGGTAACCCAGCTCGACCGTCAAACAAAGGTGAGCTGATTAAACGGACACAAAGTTAAGGATGTATGCTACTTTGGTGATACAAATACTATCACAAAAGAGCTTCACAGCAAAACAAGATAAATTCATTCTTTATGAATAGGAAGTCTTACTTTGTACTAGAACACTACTATCTATTGATAACTGATCAGGTTAAAACGAAGTATAATATGTTAAAGGAGGAAACTCTAATATCTATTTAAGATTTTTATATGTGGGAAGCATTTGCCATTAACACATATAACAAGTATTAAGCTTAAGGTAAAATATGTCTTCAAGGGAGGTAACTATAACTCAGAACACAGGTTTCATGCCTAACGCAGTATGTACCCTGAGCAAATTGGCCCTTTACAAATTCAAAACAATTACGGAAATTTTAAATTACTTTTCATATTTGCAAGTCCATTGCTTCAATAATAATGCGATGTAGGTAACGCTTTCGTTTTCGAAAATGCAGAGTTCACTTCAGGGAATTCACATGTTCCTTCCTTAAGCGATGTTGTTACCTCAGTTTGGGTGTTGTTTTCCTTTTGTGTAGGTGCCACTTCAGTCGAGTTTTCCTTATTGATGAATTATGTACATAAAACTGTGAGCTGTCATTTGACATTTAGCCATAAAGAAAACCAAGTTTATACTCGAAGTGATGATATAAAGTGGCAAAAACGTGTGTGCACTTTTCAGCATAAACTGCCATGCTTTCTTCTGTTATATCTAGAAAAATTACCCGTATGTAGATCCATGGCAAACGTGGGTTCACGACTGGTAGGCACTTTCATATCTTCGAAGCAGATTTAATTGGGACGCAGCTACCCGCAATCGAAATTCCCATTAACTTAAACAGGTTCTGGAAATGTGAATCCTAAACTCCATAATCTTTTAAATTCAATCATAAAAAAAAAAGATTTATAACACAAGTTTGTGATCTTGAATTGTCTATTGTTTTGTCAATTCCATTTTATGATTTTTCAGATTGGAAGACCAGTAAAATTGGAGAAAGCTGACATTTTGGAAATGACTGTAGAATATGTCAAGAGTTTCAATTCGCAAGGTAACCTCGAACGGGGTCTTTTATTTATGCAAAGTTGACCAGTGAAAAAATCTTTAAATACCCTACTCAGGATGTTCATTAAAAAGACGTAGTGAAAATCATGCATGTTTAAAGGCATGATTTATTGAGGACGGTGTAAAACCAGGAGAGAATATAACGCAACCTTACAATCACATTTTTCTTAATATAGACAAATCAGTGTTCATCTGAAAAGAGAATCATTTCAAATGAAAAGGGAGGGATGTATGACGCCATTAAAACGCATGTCGAATTAAAGAACAAAAAAGTGCATATGTAATATGAATACACTGTAAAGACATTAAAATATACCGTAAGTATACTATACATATACCATAAGATTACTGCTATAAATATACGGTTAATATACAATATATTTACCGTTAAAAAGTTATGATTTTATAGTATATCTACAATATATTTACAACATATTTCTATTGTGTACTGATAGTATCTTTTCAGTATATTTAAAGAAATGTATTTAGAGTATATTTACAACACAATGACAGTATATTTTATTATATTTAGAATCTATATAATATTTACAAAATCAATATACTGTTAATATACAATAAATATTATGTAAATATATTGCAAATATGCTTTAAAAATCTGCAAGTGTACTGCAAATATACTTTAAATATTCTATAAATATGATATTACAATATTGAAAGTATACAAGTAAAACACGATAAATATGCTGTAAGTATACTGTAAATGTACAAAAATCATCGTTAATTTGCTCAAATTATGTGTGAAATGTAAGAAACGAAGTTTATATCAAATAATCGCTTCCAGTTTCCTGATACAACATTCGGCAACCGGTTCTCCAATTTATTAACAATAATGATAACGCTTTGATTTACACCTTCCTCTTTCAGAAATGTCAACGAAAGAGGGAACTGAGTCCCAGTACAACATGGGATATAAACGATGCGTTGAAGAAATAACGAAGTTCTTCAAATCAAACTCATGTGTGTCATTTGATTTAAAGTCTTCAGTCTTGGATCATATTGACAAAGACAATAAACTGAGAACAAAGGAAGCTGTGACAAAAACAAAAACCGAGCAATGCAAATCGACAGATGTGTTTTCAAAATCAGCAAGCATTACGTCGACAATGAAAATAATTCAACCGAAACCATCAGACGACCTTGTTCGATTACACGATATTTCACAACAGACTTTATGCAGCGTGATGTCTGTTCAACCTTCCCTGGGTGTGATAGGTAGCAAACAGATGCCCACGTACATCCTTGTCCCGACTGCTGCGTTGTGTCAAGTGCCTTCTATATCTTTGTCAGCGGTAGAGACCGCCAAGCCTTCGACCTCGGTATCCTGTGATAGAAATGAAGAACCTGGTGACAATACTCCTACCATTTTCGACAAACATCTAACAGTGGCATCGTCATGCAATTTACCAGTTACCAACGCTATAACACAAACAGTCACAGCTGAACACATGAGTTGTTTCCCGTTGCAAAAATGTCCGCGAAGTAGAGATGCACGGATCCAGCCGTCATTGCAATTAGCAAATATCATTGGACCTTTGACACAACATTGTCACGCTTCAAACACAGACGACGCTATGTGGAGGCCATGGTGATCCCATTATGTATGGACCTGGAATAGAGTCATTGCTGGTCAATGGCGACGATGTAACTTAGTTAACTTCCGTCAATAGTCTCGCTTTTAAATCCGCGATTTTTGCAATGTGTTTTCCCATTCTATTACTAATTGGTGCATGATACGTAACTTTTGAACAAGCTGCATGCGCATGACAAGTACGTACCTAAACCTAGGTTTAGGTTAGTTCATCATCGCGGATTCGACGTAGAGAAAGGAGGGAATGGTGAAGCTTAACTTGACAGACTCTATCACAATATGCACTAACTATGGAATACTAATCTGTGATAAAAGATTCAGGGTTTATTCGATACGTCATCAAATGTGTTTGTTAGAAATCTCGATGTTATTATTTCATTCATACACTTGTAGATTAATGCATATTTGAACTTACTAGTGTGAACATTTAGAAAATTACTAAAACATGTTATCGTGTGAATACGGGCCAGATGTAGGGACAGGGCACAGTTGACAATACAAGTCACGTGCACGGCAGTGAAGTTTTGAGCTCCGTCGAAATTTGTTGTTTTTGGACACTATGTGAGCGAAGTTGCGCTTTTTCCGATATGTTCGTGGGTACCAGCATCAAATTTGGATAAGAGACACACCGCCGCATCGATCTTAAAGTCGCTGATCTAAAGTTGATGCGTGATTGAATCTTAACTTTGTGAATTGCTATATGTTATTGGTCAATACTTCCGAAAGGGGGACATCATGTTGCTAGGAGACTTTAATAGTCGTACCAGTAATTCAAGTGATTTTGTCAAAAATGATACTGTTCATGACAGTGTTAAAAATAAACTCTCGAAGTTATTTACATATGTCTCAGATGATTTATATATAGATAGGGTTAACCCCGATACATTGGTTAACCTATTTGGTAACCGACTTAATGAGTTGTGTAAGACAAGTTGTCTATGGATTTATTTCTCAAATGATTAAACGCATTGTGGCCATAAAGGAATGACATTGAGTCAATCTTTATTTCGATCTGTTAAAACTGTTTATCGTAATTTAAGCAGTTTTATTGTGCTGTCTGAAAACGCCGCCGTGTACGTGCTATTGTACACACGATTTTCAAATGTTGTGAATAGGGATGCACATATAAGTAGGGAGACCGATAGTGAGCGGTCAACCTATCGCTGGAATGAGGACAGAATAGAACACTTTTAAACGTATTCTCGGCGAATGTGATATCGACATGCCAACTGTTTCACTGCAAGAGATTACTCAACATATAGAAAACAGTGTGATTTACCGATGAACTGCTCCGTGCAATTGACACCTTTCTCGTTCGAACCAATATTAATACACACACGGAGTCTTAAGCGTGCGGGTGCAGTGGGACGTGACAAGGTAAATAAACAAGGTACCTAAGCTACAGGTATACATATGTGTGATGACACACCATGGATTGACTCTGAATTGAAATATGTTATGTGCTGTATATATGATTCTGACCAATATAAACGTGTTTTGAACTTGTTGATGAATTTGAAATCAGTAGAGAATTATAAGAATGATAAGAAAAGAATACATATATCATTAGACGTGAGGGGGAAAACGAACACTATATGAGATATGAAAGATATATGTTGAAATATTTCTGAAATTATACTTTCAGGAAATTTTATAAGAAATTTTCTTCACCAAAGGCAGTTATAAAAAAAACTGTATGAGAATTTAAAATCTTTGTCGTCAAAAAAGTATTAATAATTTAAATGAAACAGATTATGATACAGAGTTAAAAACTAATGGTGGCTCTATTCCTTTTTTTAATGGAGTTTAACTGTCCTATCAGTGTGAATAGGCTATATGTAAAATTAAACCAGGGAAGTCCCACGGATGTGATGGTATTTTAAATGAATGTTTTTTAGTTGGTAAAAAGGCACCTTTGTCACCAGTGTAGATATTAATTAATTTGAGACGTTTCCCGTCAAAATGGTCTTTAGATGGTATTACTAGATAGTATGTAAAGAATGTGAGAAGACAAGATGAACTGGGACGACAGGAGGAACAAAAGTTCCGGAAGAATGTCTCTTACATTACACATTGTACCACCGTAATATCTACCATTATATAATTATATATTATCTGATAATAATCCGTTTTAGCGATAAATTGGAGTTATTCGTTTAAGCCTCCAACATTTTCTGGACTACACACATGTTGCTAGAAATATTCTATATCAAAGATCCCTGTGTAGGTCTTGAGGACATGATTCCCGTTTAAAGTTACATTGGAATTCATATGATATCCTCTACAGTGGCTCTACGTTATACACATCAGAAAAAGAACATGCATTAAAGCATGTTTAAAGTTAAATCAGATTTTAGTTTGTTTTGTTTCAAAATATTTAATAAATTGTAATAGGATTGGGCAAGAGATTCCAAAACTTCCCTAAAACCGAATCATACTTTATACAAATACTCGCAAAAGTGGTTATACTTATTTAGGGAGTTGCATTTGTCATCGAAGTAAAGGAAAGTCAGAGGAAGGGGATCGACCTAGGAGATACGATTTGATTTCCTCACAAACTGTTGGAGGGGTGTACATGTAAATATAAGTATAAATGTGTTGTCCTCAGCTGACAGTGATATATTTCTCCACAAAGTCAGTCAAACAGTCATTGGCCAATATGTCCCCAATAGATTCATGAGTGGGTTTTTTGATATTGCCATACATGATACATGTAAGCAAAGAAAAATGCTGTTCAGTGTGTTTATACATTTAAAAGAGAATAACAATATTGTGATCAAGTCAAACCGACAAATGTTTATTTATAGAACGATTTTAGATGATGTAGGTTTACTTGGAAGTTCAAGCTTGATGGGTTTCCACTAAAGATAACCTCGTGATATCAGTCGGTTAAGGAAACGTTTCTTCCTTTCAAATACGTTATGTCACTTTCTGTTAAATTTTAGTCATTTATTTATTAGAGCAATGTTAAACAATATTTTCCAAAGATTAGATATTTAATATGATATCTATGTTGCCACACAGACCAATTGCCCGAGAATATTTTTCATTTCATTTTTAGTGTACCATTTTAAGGGTAGACAGTTAAGAGTTGCTCTAATTGGCTAAAACGACATTAAATGTGGTTAAAAATAAATACCATTCACTTGTACATTGTAATACAAAATAAGGATGCTGCATCATACACACGTGTTCCTTGATGGACACCCTAACATATTAACATCATCACGTAATAAAAATCACGATAAGTTTAAGGCTGGCTTGCGCTCAGTGCAGTTTTAAAATTATGATATTTCTAAAGATCTGAAATCTATTTCACATTTCAGTTATTATGGAGATATTACAAAATCTTTGATACCAGAAAAATAAAAACTATACCGTTATATAAATCCATATTTTGGAGTTACTTGTATCTTTCGAGTCTTGTGTCAGTCTATTATATCTGTAAAGTTGTGAATCGTTTCAGTCAGCCGTTTTATGAACATTTCGATATGATTAAAGCGGTTTTGTTGTGTAAGAGTTACCTCCCTTGTAGCGACCGATTGTTTGCGTGTGCTAAATGACTGAGGTGATGAAAAAAATGACAGAGAACACAAGTAAAGCAGTTGTCATTCACCGATACACAAGGTATCCTCTGCTACGATTTAGATGTTAAGATGTCACTTCAACTGTTGTTATTGTCAATCAGAACGGTGAAAGTCGATCTGCGATTGAACTGATTCGTAAATGTGTTCAATTATCGTAAAAGGAATGTGAATCACTTGTTGTAAGTAAAAAAAATCTAAGGAACAATTAGAAAATTTTGTTAAGGGGTTCGGAGGATATTATCGTTACTTGTTTACCCTGGAAAGTTCTGGTGTCCAGGATCATCCAATGACGCTTTGCGGATAATACCAAACATTTCAATAATAGTTTGTCTTCGGGAACTCCGGCTTTCCTCCACCACCAAAACCTGGTACGTCCTTAAACGACCGCAGCTTTAATTATGACGTCAACAAAATAAAAAAATATCCAATGGAGATGTATACATAAATACATCCGTGTCATATCTTCGCTTATAAAATTATGTGATGTAACCATTTGTGACGTCATTAAATGATAATCATTAGACGTCACACACTATTATATTGAAAAGGAGACGATATAAAGCAAAGGACTTATGATGTCGCCATCAAGTTTTACCTTGAAAAGTGTGATTTTGTAAATATAAGCAAAACCTTATTCGTTTTCTTTTTTGGTGAGTTTTAAAACTCGCCAAGAAGTATGAATTCAAAATGTATTTACTTTTACAATCCGATTCCTGCAAAATCTTGTAGATCAGTGTCCTGTGGTACAGCAGAGACTTTACTGTCAAACTTCTCTACGAATCGTTTTACACAGGACATGCTGTACATTGTAACGCATTGTTCATAAATGTCACTATCCTCAAAATCAGCGCCCCCAGCCAACGTCCGTGTGACCAGACAGAGCATTAAACCGGCAAATCCTACACAGTGGGAGATAAGAGCGCTCAATTTCGGGTTTCCCGGGAGAAGTAATGTCGTCTGCAGGTGCCAAGCTCCTCTCCAAAGGTTCACGGTAATACAGACAGTGAGCATGATGTAGCCCTTGGATAAGAGTTTCTTAAAAACTCCCAAGGCTTGGCTTACTTCTAATTTTCGGCAGTAAGTTCGAAGCATGTTTTCACCAAGAATAACCGGGGTCGCTAGAGTGACGCTGATGAAGAGGGAAATGTAGGCAGAGAGAGTAAGATTGTCCGGGATTATGAGAATATCCATGAGTTCCCATAAGGATCGCCACGTGACGACAACCAGGAGATTATAAACGACGATTTCATAGGACCCGTACACTAACAGCCATATCCAGTCCTGTACGTCCTGTAAACACACAGAAAAACACGTGTAGTCAAAACCAAACATGACATCACTTACTGAATATACAGACAAATATATACAACAATCTGTAGAATAATTTGTAAACTAAATTTCCTGTCACAAAGTCTGGGTTCTGACTCTCTGTATCACCGACCACTTTCTATGTAAGCTAAATATTAACGTTTCCTCGTTTTTAAAATCCCGAATGAAATAGAAACTTATCTTAGGTGTAGGAATTTCCAGTAAGTATAATTGGGACCCGTCGAGAGGAGAAGCTTTGGCCTCTTGTACATTGGTGAGGATGTTTATAATCTCTGATATTTTGTATAAATATTTTCGTCACACAGCAAACAGTAGAAAGGGATGTGGCGTTGCACGACTCTATTTGAACTTGCTCTTATCAAAAACTCTCCCATATCAGTGAGATGGGGTAGATTACAGGGAGTGTTTGATAAACCATCAACTGTTATAATCTTGTCTCAGTTTGATTAACCATCAACAGTTATAATCTTGTCTCAGTTTGATTAACCATCAACAGTTATAATATTGTCCCTGTTTGATAAACCATCAACAGTTATAATCTTGCCCCTGTTTGATTAACCATCAACATTTATAATATTTTCCCTGTTTAATCAATCATCAATTTCCATTATATTGTCCCTGTTTGATTAATCATCAACACTTATAATCTAATACCATTTGAGTTTTGGAGTTTTAGAACATCACCCATTCCAGCCGTTTTCTCAATTATTTCGTTTTATAAGATTTTTTCCAAATTTATCGGTGCGTGATTACCTTTTTACAAGTTTTTGTGAAAGGGGAGTGCTCTATCCACTGCGCCAGTCGACGGCCCTAAAACAAAACAAAATTATTTCACATTAAAAAACCTCTTCATCATACATACTTGAATAAATACATATGTAATACATCGGTTGTATGTAACGATAAAAATTAAGAGTTTACAGAACGTTCATTAATTCTGTTTAAATGAATTCTAACCTACAAATACGTATTCTGTATATATACATATGACGTACGACTGTATTATTAACACGTATGATACTCATTTGAAATACAAACTACCAGTAAAATAATTAGTAGTATCAAACGTATTAACAGCCGTATGTGTTATAATTTTGAGAAAAGTATTGTTATCTGAAATTATTACAAACAGCTCATTAACCCTTGGAATGTTTGAAACTGCGTTTAGGACATTAGATATGTGATATTCGTGAATGTGGTTTGGTGTAGACATTCTGTTTTGTGGGTTGGAGAATACTTAACAGACACGCCAGGACTCAGTACAACATTGTATTTAGGTTTGATGTTAAAATAAACTAAACAAGCATGAACATGGAGGCTGGTAAACATAGCTATATACATATACTCATCGAAATTGAACCATTCATAAGGGTGATATTGCAAATAACAAATCGAAAGGGGAGTTAGCCTTATAGAATATTAAAAAAACATACGGATGCATTGATTAGGCAGTCAGACTCAACCTGAAAATTGCAAATACGAATATGCACACTAAATTCTTACACCTAGTACGAAATTAATATCAGAATATGATATTTTTGATACCTCACTTCTGAAAAAGAAACAATATATATATTTCGATGATAATTCTCTTGGCAGATACTGCATAAAATATTTACTTTTTTATTAGAAAGAGGGGAGCTAAAATAGGATTGGTCATAGAATAGAAATTGGTTTGAAAGTACTAAAATACAGTATCAATGAAAGAAATGTGTCAAAACCGCCTCTTCAAGGGAATGTATGATTGAACAGCTGGTGTAGATTAAGTATGATCTTGAGGGATAAAGCAATGTTCTGGCTCCATGACACCATGTCTCTGTCCCGAGGAGAAGCTGTATCTCAACATCCCATACACTATACATATACAGTTACAGCTCTCCACCTCACTTGATTGGTCCGGTCATTTCCTCGAGTAACTTACGAAGATTTGCTGAGAGAGTTTGCTGTCTGCTGTGGGGATTTATATTCTTTCAACTCCATGGACAGCTAAGCCAATGTGAAAGTAGGGGTATAGTGATTTTAACGACTTTTTCTATTCACTTATTTAATTAGACGTATAACGAATATTTATGTTTGCTGTATATGTGATTTAAGTTAAATTTTAATTGTATGCGTACGATGAATACCTGTATAGTTGCCCCCGTTTGTACCGGCCGATCACACAGATGGAACGCAAATAAGTTTAAACCGAAATTGGGAAATTTAGTTATACACTTGCATCTTCATAGAGGTGATATCACCATACAAATACATGTTTGAACTTTTCTTGCAGTCTTGCACACTGTATTGGCAGTGCACTTGACGTGTTTTGGTATAAACGATGTAGAGGCTTGTGATATATGATCTAAAACATTCTGTATTTAGTTGGTTGCCATTGGGGATTGGGGAACAGGAAAAGGAAACTGAAGAGAACCTACCACGAAAGAAAGACAGCAACAAAAAGTGAGGAAACAATACAACGAAATCGAAAACAATTGGAATGAGGGACATCGCAAAGAAATGAAAGACAACAACAGAAATTAAGGACATCGCAAAGATAGGGAAGACAAAAACAGGAATGAGGGACATCACAAAGAAATGAAAGACAACAACAGAAATTAAGGACATCGCAAAGATAGGGAAGACAAAAACAGGAATGAGGGACATCGCAAAGAAAGGGAAGACAACAACAGGAATTAGGAACATCACAAAGAAAGGAAAATATTACAGAAATCGCAAAAAAAAAGACAGCAAAAAGAATTAGGGACATTGCAAAGAAAGGAAAATAATAACAGAAATTAGGGACATTGCAAAGAAAGGAAAATAATAACAGAAATTAGGAACATTGCAAAGAAAGGAAAATAATAACAGAAATTTGGGACATCGCAAAATCAGGAAAGACAACAATAGGAATTAGGGACATCACAAAGAGAAGGAAAGACAGCAGAGGAACTGGAGACACAGCGCAACCAACGGAAAGAGGACAACAGGAACCTAAGAGGCACAAAAATAAAGGAAAAACAACATGGGGATCTGTGGAGACGCCATAACGAAAGAATAGACATCAACGGTAGCTTAAGAGATACCAAACAAAAACGACTGTTATCAACTTTAGTTACACTGTACTATACAAGAGAAAGACTTACTTGGATTTCCCTGTCAATGGGTCTTCCTGGTCAAAATCGTGCCGGGTCGAAAATGGTACTCCCGAGGTCAGACTTAGACCACCTAGGACGGACAGAAACAAAGTCCCCAAACATCCGGACACGACTAAGTTAAGCCATTCTATGGTCAGATACAGGTCAAACAGTCCCCAGGACCCCCTCCACAGCATCACCTGTGTGATACCTATAAGGTAGGCATGGAAACGTGACGTCACGTGAAACAGCAACGGGTAGTGATCAGGAAGAAGTGTTCTATTTATAGGCCCCTGCAATAGTGTAAACAACAGCAAAGCAATGCTACCACCAATAAAAGACACCCATAAACTCAGCTCCTTTTGTTCTGGAATGAAATAGAAATCAATGGTATCCCATGTTCCCTTCCAAAAGAATGCAACGAGTGGCCCTATTATTGTAAAGTTGATAAAAATGTCAACGGATGTTAGTAACGCCTCTCTGATGTAAGATTTCATGTTGATTACGAACGTTGTAAGTATGGCTTTAGTACGGTGGCTGATTTATGTCATGCGGTTGTTTCGTGTTTTCGCTCCGAAAAGACCAGATGTAGTTTCTTTTAGAATTCTATATGTTTCCTCTTTTCGGGGCGAAAAGACGAAATAAGGAAAATAAAGGTTTGTTGATTCTCGACTTTCTCGGGACGAAAACAGGACACAACGATAATTAAGGTTTAACACTCGTCTTTTGGAGGCGAAAAGAAAAAAAAATAGCGAAACGTCACTTTCGACTACCGTACTATAAAAGTGTGACACGCTGATATCGTGTATATGATATTGTATCATATGAAGGATTGGTTAGTTTTACTGTACAGGGTTCAACATCCTGTCAACAGCTACGGTCATTTAAAGACACGTCTCCATGTGTATTGTACATGCATTCATCTGCGTATGTGTGCTGGATGGGGTATGTTGGTGTATTTACCTCCTTGTGATTGCGTAGAATCTGATGGTGTTTTATAGTCCCCTTACGCTGAAATGCCTTCCCGAAGGCACCCAGCACAGCATTCCGCTCTGTCACAACAGCTGAACCTGTTGTACGTTTCGATAAGCTTCTCGTTTTAATGATTTATATTTATTAACTTGGAATTAATTTAATAAATTTAAGTGTCTATTTAAAACTGGTTTTCAATTGTTGAAGGGGAAAAGTATTTCTCATAGTGTTGCGTTGCCGGAGACTCTTGCGTGGTAACCTTTTTTACTCAGAATTTCTAACACAGTAATTGGGTTATCTGACCATTATTGTGAGGTACAAAAGGTCGCAAAAACAAAATTTTAGCTATGTATTTATATTTGCTCTCCATTTTTCCATTTCAACGTACTGAGAAGCTAAATGTTGTTATGAGACTATAACAACATATGTTATTTTTGTGTTATTAATTCTATTCTTGTTGAGACTTAATTTGCTGTTCGAAATAACAAAATAAAGCGTTACTACTCCATCAAAATGTAAATATAAATAATGAATATTTTAGCAAATATTGTTATGGTCCTATAACACACATTTCTATCGCTGACAAACTTACATAAAGCCCTGCCGGGTTTTATTAAATTTGTCATCAATAGCGATGAGTGTTATAGGACCATAACAACCTTTGCTAAAGCAGTCATTACTTAAGTAAGACAGGTATTTTTATATCTCTCCGTGTCGAAATCGTTAACCAGAAAGGTTTTTTAAAGATGTACTTGTATGTATATTGGCGATCCAGTATTGTAATACTTGCTGTTTTATTTATATAGATTTTGTTTATATTGGCATTTAATTTCCAATGGTAACTGAATAAATAACACCCAGCACAAATATCCAAGCTTTGGTTCTATACTTTAAAAGAGTGTCCCTGGGTTTTTGACGAGTCCCTGTGTATTCTAACACGTACTGTATATAACCTGTTCAATATGTCATTAATAACGTATTACTGTGTTCATTAAAGGTTCCGGTACCACTGCCAAAACTGTAACTTCACACAGGAAACCGATTTTGCTGCGTAAAAAGAGTGCAGTATTATCTGTAGTAAAACTTTACCAGCTGAATCAATGCTTACTCTCATATAAACTACACAGACTAGAAAAAGCCCAAATAACGCCCCCGCATGCAACCATTTTTTAGACTCTTGTAGTGTTTGCATCCGGATTCAGTTGTTCCGGATTTTCGTTTTTACCATTAGTCTCGTTTCAAAGAAAATAAACACGGTACACGTTGGAAATTCAAGTGGAAATTTCTACTGTTTGATGTTTGATGATTCACAAGTGTTGGTGTTTGCCATAAACTGTTCAGACGTTTTCTAAGTAACGTAATTGTCATGTACATTCGCTGTCCGGTACCGATTCAAAGACTACTGAAACGTGTGAATTTTCAAAACAATGCATTTCTACGCGATTTTTGATAGGCTTATAAGGTCAAATTCTAAATGTGTATTGATTCTCATTCTATGTAATTTATGATGACTCTGTCATAGATAACGACTTTTCAGAGTAAGACTGTACCTGTTATTAGGCCATGATATAGTAGTACGGGTTTATCGTGTCCAAACGGGTCATGACATGGACATCGGTGCATTCTTTATCAGAATGTCAGAATGACAGTGCGTGTACCCAGAGTTACGGATCAGTGAGTATTTGATTATATAAATGTACCTTGATACGTGTGAATCATGGTATTCTAGCTTATTACTGTTTATTGTATATTTATAGTGCTTTAACCCTGCTCTCGGGAGCAATTAAAACCACGAGTCTTTTGTGTGTGTTGTTGTACAATTCTACTACAATTTACGAATCATTTGTACTTTAAACAAATCTTGCTATTTGTAAACGAGATTAAAACCACTGTAAAAGCATATATTTGCGTTGGGGTGAAATTTCGTTGCTTTTGTTTTGGGACAAATTCGTTGGGGTCATATTTCGTGGAATCAATATTTTCAGTATATTATATACATGTGGATAGATACATATGATTGTAGACAATGCGTTCGAATACTTACCACCATATGTGATATTGGCCTGCGATAAGTTTCGGTATTTTGCCAGCAGTCTGTAAGTTTCCCTTTTTTCAGGATAGATACACGTGTAGAGATATATTATGACAGGGGCGGGGTAATTTTGAACTATTTCAAAGTTGACATCAAAGAGGACACATGGCCAGGAAAGCCATTTGCAGCAGCATAAAAGATTATTGCTGCTGTAAAAACAACACTTTAGGACGATGGTCATTATATACTGTTTCTAAAATAGCTCATATGATTGGCATTTCAGAAGGAAGTACACATCACATTCTGACCAAGTGCTTGAAATTAAATAAGCTTTGTGCCCGATGTTTCCCTCAATGGGTGATATCTAAACAAAAGGCCAAACGTGAAATGTGCTAAAGATTTATTGAAAACATTCGGCAATTACCACTCAAGAAAGCTATCTAAGTTACTTACAGGGGATGGGACTTGGGTCTATCACTTTGAACCCCGGAGGCGTATTAGAAACAAGCAAAGGTTGTAGGGGTATCAAGAAAGGTCATCGATTGCAAGACGCATAACAAGCGCCAAGAATTAGTTTTCAGTTCTAGAGAGCCTGTGTTTCACGAACCGTTGACGGAAGAACAAACTAAAACTCCCAATACATATTAATAAGTATCATAAGTGTAGTTATATTCAAGTTCTTTATTACCTTGGGTCGTTTGACCCATCGGTATAAAACTCTCAAGTATTACAGAGACAAAGTACCTAAGACTGTCACAAGATTCTGCATAAAAAAGCATCCAAGTAAAGGGTTGAATAGCATCCAGCTAAAACCCAATAATGTACAGATGGTTTTTTAAGCAAGAGAATGTAGAACAGATTGACCAACCTCCTTATTCACCAGAACTAAGTCTCGGTGACTTCTTCCTGTTTCCTTTACTAAAGAAAATGCTCTCTTGGAAACGGTATGCCTCAAGAAATGCTCTTGGTAGCGCATTTGTTCCCGTGCCTCGCCAGTATACCAAGGAAAGTCTACCGCGCAGCGTTCACGTCCTGGACAGCGCGATTGCGAAAGTGTGTTTATACTACTTCGAAGTATTGTAATAGAAAGATCAAACTATATGCATCATATATGTGACAGAATTTATTGAATGGACCTCGTCAACGTGAACATTCGTCTTGGGTTTGCCACGTTTCATCCAACATTACGATACTTATTAATATCATTAAGTAATAATTTGGTTCATGTTGTCATTTGCATCAATTGTTTTTGCAGAACGGGGCTCTATTTGGACCTCATGCCCGACAGGAGCAGTCAAACACCATCGGCTTCGTCATAGGAAGAATCTCTTTAATTAAGTTACTTCTTACCAATGAGTGAACAATTTAAATCAGTCTTAAAGTCCATCACTGGTAGAGGAACATTCCGAATGTCTGATATGTAGGCCAGCGCGCCAGCTCGCCCCTGCAAAGTCGTCATCAGAAAACTGGACACTGCGCCCTGGACAAACTGTCGATACTGGGGGAGGCGCGTGTTATTGGTCGTCTTGCAGTAATGGGTCACGTGGCACACTTTAAATGGTAACAAAAGAAAAAGTTTCGTTACAATAGGGATGAACCTTAAAACAAGATTAGTAATGAATTCAGCATAACTTTTTATAACAATACATGTAAGTACAACAATTGACGTCGATTTGTATGGTGTTGGTTCGCATGGATTGCTAGAATGCAAAGACTTCCAATCATCTATGATAACACGCAACGAGCGATCTCGGCCAGATTCTTTTACGAATTTTAATATTTTAATTTCGCTTACTACGTATAGAGGCATCCTTGTACATAATGGTTTATCTCACTCTTTAAAATAGTGTACTTTCATATGTTTGTACTGTGGTTAAGCTGTGAAAAATGTCGTATTTTCATATTAAAACCAAGCAGAGGCAGAATTTCCCATAGTTCTGTAATTAATAATGAAAAAGCGGACCCTTCCATGGTTCTATAATGAAAAAGCAAACATTCTCATTGTTCTATATTAAAATCAAGACCTTCCCATAGTCCAGTAATTGAAAATGCCGACCTTCTCACAGTTCTGTAATGAATAAGCGGACCTTTCAATGGTTCTAAAATGAATAAGTGGCCCTTCCCATAGTTATATAATAAATAAATGGACCTTCCCATAGTTCTATAATGAAATAGCGGACCTTCCCATAGTTCTATAATGAAATAGCGGACCTTCCCATAGTTCTATAATGAACAAGTTCACCTTCCCGTAGTTCTATAATGAATAAGCGGACCTTCAGGTAGTTCTAAAATGGAATAAGTGGACCTCCCCATTACTCTATAATGAACAAGTGGACCTTCCCATAGTTCTAAAAAGAAATAGCAGACCTTCTCATGGTTCTATAATGAATAAGCGGACCTACCCATAGTTCTATTATAATTCAGCGATCCTTCCCATAGTTTAATTATGAATAGGCGGACCTTCCCATAGTTATATACTGAACAAGTGGACCTTCCCATAGTTCTAAAAAAATAGCAGACCTTCTCATGGTTCTATAATGAATAACCGTACCTACCCATAGTTCTATTATAATTCAGCGGACCTTCCTATAGTTTAATTATGAAAAGGCGGACCTTCCCATAGTTATATACTGAACAAGTGAACCTTCCCATAGTTCTATAATTATTAAGCGGACCTTCCCATATTTTTATTATGAATAGGCGGACCTTCCCATAGTTATATACTGAACAAGTGAACCTTCCCATAGTTCTATAATTATTAAGCGGACCTTCCCATATTTTAATTATGAATAGGCGGACCTTCCCATAGTTATATACTGAACAAGTGGTCCTTCCCATAGTTATATACTGAACAATTGGACCTTCCCATAGTTATATACTGAACAAGTGGACCTTCCAATAGTTATATACTGAACAAGTGAATCTTCCCATAGTGCTATAATAATTAAGCGGACCTTCCCATATATTAATTATGAATAGGCGGACCTTCCCATAGTTATATACTGAACAAGTTG